>NC_045743.1:7027500-7327500 GCF_008692095.1 Etheostoma spectabile | reverse complement strand
AAGAGTTATTTATGTAAATGGCAGAGATACCCTATAAACACTCTTGTTCATCATCACATTTCTCACTTTAAAATTGCATCTTTAAGTCTGTTACAATCCATGCAAACAACATTTTTTGCTCAATTTTCTCTAAAATAGTGTTATGTTTATGTCTCCTATTGAGCTCACCTGTAGGGCAAAAATTCCCACCACGGTCTGCAACTGCATCTCCTGTAGTGCTTTGCTCAATTCTTGCAACCTTAAAATACATGGGATTTATGTTAGAGAAGCAACACCAATAATTATAAGCACAAACTTTGTAAAACTTGTTTTTCTGAATCTCATTTCTATTGTGTTTGCCACAGTGTGATTTACATAACTTGACTAATCAGTCATTTCAACGTTTCACCTTGAATGCTGCCAGGTTTATAATGTGCGTTACAGTATGAACATCAATGGGGAGGTGAGACAGGGCTCCGTGGAAATTGATTCAGACAACAACGTGGAGAGATTTAAAATGGGGAGTGGAGCTGAGGAAGCTGTGGAGATTCATGACTTTCAAATAGTGAGTGAATTTGACCTTGTTCTCTCTTCCTGGGGTTGGCTACTTCAGCTGAGACTTTCTGTGGGCTTAGCAAAGTGGCAAAGCTGTGAGTGTAAACATGACATCTCTGTTATTTACTGCAGGGAATAACTGGAATCCGCTTCTTTGGAGGAGACAAGTGCTATATAAAATCCCAAATCAAAGCCAACCTTCCGCACATGGGAGCTCAAAACAAAGAGTCGCTGATGTTTGACCTGGTATGTGCACACTACTTGATAGAAAATGTTGCAAATTCAAAAAAAGAAATGACGGTGTTGTTAAAAGAAAACACATCTTCTGCTAATTTAATTTTTGTAATTCAAGGACATTATCTTTTTCTTCTTGCCAGACAGATGAAGCTATTCCAGTGAGTTTTGACGAGAAGCTCCCCATATGGGTTTCTGCCGAGCAGCCGCTGAAGGACACCAGCTTTCTGAGCAACAAAATTCGGGGTCTTTGCAGGGAACTTCCCATTTACTGGCTCCAACCTGTATATCCTAAAGGTTTGCCCTCTTTTCTCTTATTTCTAGATATTATGTTTCAATTCTCTCTACCCATGAATCTATAAAACTGGCATGCTAACATGGTCTATTCCACTAAAGTATTGTATATTCTGTCATGGTTTATTCAAAGCTTAGTTGTGTTTGCCCTGCTTATCTGCTGACACACTTGTAAAATGTGCAGTCGTGTCTGAGAAGTTGGTGAAACACTTGATGTCTTGAATATACTCTACATTTAGAGTACACCAAAAAAGGCTCCGGTCTTGTATTAAAAAAGAATGATCTTGAAATATGCAAGAGTGCTTGAAATCACGGCTGCTAATTTAATTATTCAGGACCTGAGACGTCCCGTATTTAATTGAGTTGAGGACATTTGGCTCTTGTGGAGTTGCCCCAATCCTTGCCTCTTGTGGTGATGAAACAGATGGGGAGGAGAAAGGAATACACCGACCAAACGGCAGTTTAAACAAGAAAGTTGAGGCACTGTGGGAGGGGAAACCCGTGAGTCCCAAAGATACACCTCCGAGTGGGGGAAAGAAGGGGGGAGGGGGCACAGTCTGCTGCGGGGTCAGCATACAACCCAAAACCCCCTTCTGTGATTTTCCATTCATCAACACACGTTTGTGTAAAAAAGGGCTCCAAGGGGGGAAATTTTGTTTAACTATCGGAGGCCTAGCGGACCCGGAAGAATCCTGAAGTAAAACCCAGGATTAAAGTTTCTCTGTTTGTCAACACGGTTTTCAAATTACTTCATAACACTTAAAATGCCACTCTTGTTAAAAATGTATTGTCAAAGAAATAGAAGTATGTGGTGTGAAATTTGTAATTGCCAGCGATATACTATGTGCTGCTGTGGATTGCCATTTAAGCTATGTTAAAGGCAGGGGGGTAACAGCGCAATTTCAATTGATGAATTTTTTAATTGAAGTAAAAATTCCCATTGTTTTAAAAAAAATTCATGTTGCTGAAATGTTTGTTGAGAGGATGAAAAAGTTTTTTTAAAAACATTAAATTGCAAATGAGTTTGGAAAAAAAATTTGCTTTTTTAAATTTAACTTTGCTTTAAAACCCCGCGCAGTGGGGGTGCCGAGAGGAGGTCCCTCCTTTGACACCAGTTGACCCCAGGGGATCTCTGTCAGATGCCACGCAGCTACATCCTGTCAGAAAATTTGTGAGCCTCTGCGGGTTTTACGGCCAGGGCCCTACAACTACAGAGTTCCGGGTAGTTTGCCGTCTTTTTCCCGCCGCTGGTGGTGGCCCTATTTTAGGTTTGTGGAGGAAAAACCCGGGTTCTAAACATCAGTTCTAGCAGTTTTATGCATGCAAATAGGTTTTTTGATTTTGACTGAAAAAATTTTTTTAGAAAGCTATGCTGTTAGCATAAAAGAAGATCATGAGTTAATTACCTTTACAATACTGCTTTTCCCCTAAAAATTTTTTACAAAAAAGGTGCTTTCTCTTTGGCTACTTGTTTTCATATAGCAAAACTGGAATACAAAATGCCACTTTCCTTTTACAAACGACAAAAATGAGCACATTTATTTTTGCATCATGTAATACTAAAGATTAATGTGCTGTACTATGTGTAATGGAAGGTATGGGACTGAGTCCAAAGGCTCAGCAGATCATGTACCTTTCCTGACAGAGTAGGCTTTAATAAATTCTAATTACAGTATATGCTGGCTTTGATGTCAATGTTTTTTTGTGTCACATCATGTTTCCATGGTTCCACTGGGTGCTTTTCTGATAAAACTGAAGTGACAGCAATGGTTGCCATAACTTCTATTCACAGCTGAGAATCAGTTTGAGGGCAATGCAATTTGTGCACACTGACATCTGCATTGATGTGTACTAATGTGAAATGAGTGTCATGGCACTGATGGAAAATATTTCCATAAAAGGGACATTTTAATTAAATAAATAAATCTATATTTTTTCTATAATGAAAAATAGAGGAGTGTGGATGCCAAGCTACCAAATAACATGATCACAGAGACAGGCCTTTTTTTGCGCAGCTGTTATTTTGGCATGTGGTGTAGGCTATTCTGAATACCTCAAAATGAAAAGAAATGAGATTATGATCTCTAAAGCCATATGCCAACTTTCTAACTAATTGAAAGGAGCCATGTTGCGATCAAGACGATTTCACAGAGGGTGATCTAGGGACATCAAATTACAACAGATGTGAAATTGCACCATATCTGCCACTAAAGCCGCATTGAAACTCTGATGCAGTATGAACGAACAACACAAAGAGATGCTTGTCGCTTTGCTTGGAGATTTTTCCTGGTTTTCACAGGGGTAGAGGTGCTTATCACATCTGCAGTGCTGATAAGACGGCCTCTGTGCTTCCGTAGGCTATATAATATTAATCCCTCTCCCACGTCTGCAGATGCACTTAAAGGAAGGTGACAAGCATGACATATCCAGGACCTCCTGATGGCTCGTGCTCTGGAGTGCAGCCGCTAAAAGAGCCCCAAGTACCCTCAAGTGATGTAAATTTGCAGGGGGAGTCCAATTTCCATCGCAGCACTGTCACTGCCATGGTCATTAAACTAAATCATCCCGCTGTGTGTCACACAGCTCCCATTTTAAAGTCCCCTCAATAATGGAGTTATACTTGGACTGCAGATTGCAGCACAACAGTGGAATGTCTGACCTGACAGCAGCTGGAAGTACGTGATTATCACTTTAAATCACAGGCAGACAGTGTGTATGGATGCAAGAGATAACTTGAAATTATGAATTCATTGAGAAACCTTTCTATATATATTAGCTCCGTCTGTTGTTTAATAGGACTATTCATGTGATCTCTAAAGTTAATAACTGCAGCTAAAATGTAAATATCCTGTGTGCCTGTTGCTCTTTGCGGTTTCTTTGGGTTTCAGAATATGTTGATACAGCAGTAGAAGACAAAGCGCTCTGAGTCTAAGCTGGACAAAAGGAGAGAAAAAACAAAGCAAAAAGCAACAAAAAAAACATATCATCACAAGCAACAACTCAAAATGGCATTACACTGAGAAAAAATACAGAGCTCAGAACAACAGCAGTTTTGTTATCCTAAGGACCTGTTTCTAAAAAAAACTTGTTTCCTTTTACCATTCCTCTCCTAAGAAGAGAAATGTACTCCCATTGACTGGGGAAGATGAATGTGTTGGAGAGCAGCTTCAGTGTGTGAGACAGTGGGGCCTTTTTGTTTGTCTCCCCTCTGGGGCCAAGCTTACCCTGGGAGCCCTGCAGGCCAGGGAACAAACAGAGCTTTGTGAACACTGACCCACTGTGCCCAGCAGCCAGACTGCAAACCTCCACTCTTGTGCTAATAGGAAACCACAGAAGAGGAGTCTGCAACAGCCAAGGGAGGGGAAGCTATCTCGCATCCACCTGTGCTTTCATCATTGCCCATCAAAACAAGCACAGTCAGGCAGGGGTCTGTGGTACTCTGGTAACCACTGAATCAAAAGCTTTTTCACCAACATCCTCTTGCCACCAGCACTCAGCAGAAATAAATGTGGGATACCTTAGCTGGTGATTTATTTTGTGGCATGGATTTGTGCAAATCAAGCCCATGCACTCACTGGAGTTGCCTATACATATGTCAATAGCCTGTTATAAATTTGCCTGTTGTTGCCCAAGAGGCATTAGAAGTGTGAATAGAAGTGTGAAGTGAACCACTCTGGTAAACGTGTCCTATATTTGATTGCATGTTTTCCATTACATACAGACATGAATGAAATAAACAGTAGTGACAGTCCATTTTGCACCTTAACCAGAACACAGAAACCCTTTTAGGCTAGCTCATTATGTTTTTCTGCAAGAAAGCACTGCAATACGTTTATAGATGCCGGCGTCGTGAAGAACCTGTAACCCACAGTTTTGCACCAGCAATAACCACCCAGGCACCAAAGATGTCTTTTCTTTTCTCCTGAATGGACAGAAATAACATGGCTGAACGAAGGGGGGCTGATACAAGGCTTAAATGCTTTTTAATTCCATGGTTGAGTGACCACTTGCAGTTCTGCCCAGTAGCCTGACTCTGTCTGCCATTTGAAGTTCCCTTGCCATTGGCTGGAGTCTCTCTCTCTCACTCTATCTCTCTCTCTCTCGCTCTCTCTCTCTCTCTCGCGCTCTCTCTCTCTCTCTCAATGTGTTTTATTGGCATGAACAAAAAACTTTCTTTATCTGTCTATCTATCTTCCTCACTGTCTCTCCTATTTAGAAAGCAAGCCCCTAATGGCCATCAATTGAATCCCTGCTGGTATTGTTAAAGGACGTCTGTCTTGTTTATTTCACAGAGTTAAAAACATTAAATATTGTCAATAGACCAAACTGCACATAGATAACACGTTCCATGTCATGAGACATTATAGCAATTCTGTGACTTTAATTTGCAAACACTGCAGAGATTTATTTTCCTGTGTATTGCACTTGGTTGCATGGTGTCCTTGTTACATTTAAATACCAAACCTGTAGTGTGGTGTAGGTCTAACGTGGACACAGTGCTGAAATCTGCACCGTTGTTTTCTCAGTGACACACTGTGTGTGACATTAGTGGGCTGGAGGCATCCAACCTGCAGTGGATGTCAAGAGTTCATCACATGAGGTGGACAGTTCTCTTTACAACACAGCAGGTATGGTTGTCTGTACAACCAATGCAAATTATACTTCCTCACCCATATCATTTTTTTTTTACCCTGCCAGTGAAATAAAGTTTGAAAAACCATACCATGACTGATGGGATCAATAGTACAAGTTTTTTTTTTTAATCATGGCATTTGTCAAAACATTAGACACCTTAGGATGTACACCAGAATGTACACGTCTTCTGGTGGGTGCTTAAAAAGAGCTATAGATGGCTCAAAGCAGATTCAAATCAAGACTTCACATCTACAAACTGTAACTGTAACCTCCACAAAGCAATGTCAAGAGGCTTGTCACATGAAAGCAAAAGTTGTCTAAAGAGTTGTGGGTAGTACCGACAAAGTTTATGGAAAAAAAGTAAATGTGTTTTTAATCTTCAGCAGCACGTGCAACAATGAGGGAGCCTGAGCTCTTAGATATGCCACCCCGAGGGCAGGCTCTATACTTAAGGCTTACAACAGCCTCATTATCTCCCTCAACTCACATCAGATCCTAGCAGCAGTTTGTCACAGGCAGGCTCCTCTCTGCCAGTAGGCATCAGACCAATCCTCCTGCAACGCTACTGTACATAATTGCCATATGGACAGCATTTTGAGCCAGACTGAAGACTAAAAAGCCCTCCAGTCAGATTCCCCAGATAACTAAATGAATATTTTATCTCATTTCCATCTAATTTGCACAACATTATTATACAGAACTGAATTTTTTAATTAATTGATAGAACAGATCAAACACAGGTTTACACTTTGATTTTCGGGAGCTGTTATTTTCATAATTTGCATGGTTTTTTTTCCCATGCCAAGCACTTTAATTTCCCAGAAATGTAGCATCTCTATATGAAACACTATAATAAAAAATACAGCAAATTAATAACTGTCAGTGCACATGAAATGCTTGTCTTGGTTGTGTGAGTAGTTTTAGTGAGAAGTCCGTTTACCTGCCACCCAACTGATTAATTAATTTCACACTGTTTAATTAAATCCACAGTCTGGGGAGTCTGGGCAGCACCGTGGGGAGCCCTATCTAAGCCTTGTGTGTACAAAGATTACCAAAGAAGGTCTCAGACACCCGCTCTTTTGCTAATGTTGACACTGACGTCACTCTTCTCTGGATACCGGAGCATGATTGTGTCAGTGTCATCTGGCAGCTGTTAACCTTTACTGCTGGGGACATGATAGCACTGCACCATTTGTCGAAAAACTGCCAGTATTTACATTAACTAAGGAGGCTGGAGCATTTGACAGAATTTGACACAAATTAGTATCTGACAGAAGTGTCTGATGAAGTGTGGTGCTGCAGTATGGGTTCAGTCAGCTAACTGTACAAAGCCACACTGTAGTCTAAAAAACACAAAATAGGAAAAAAATAGGACAACCAACAGGACAGATTCCAAAATATGTACATACAAATATCCACATAAAATACATGGACCATGTTGTGCTAGATCAAAAATTGTGCAAATTGGCATCAGCGCAAATGAGCATATTGAACTCCCATATCCTGTCCAACACTGTTGTAACAGTCAAAGCCTCAGAGCCACTGTCTCTCTCATGTCTGAACAGGTGCATGAGTGTGTAGCGCAGCAGGCCATATGACTATGTGGGCTGGAAAGCACGCATGTTACTCTCTCTGTTGTCTTGAAACATATTTTTGGCATCTCTAATCACAAACACATATTAAGTCAGATGGCTTTTTTGTCTTTACAGTACAAATTTAAAACAATTTGATTTCTGGCAAAATATACAATTTCTATGGACTACTGTATACGTCAACACTAATATGTCAAAGGATTACATTGATTCTTGCTAATCTGTCATAATAAGAAACATAAAGATGACTCCAAATGCTGTTTGCTCAGTCTAGTGTTTGTTAGCAGAGGAAAGCAAAAAGAACCGATTAGGTACATAAAGATGGCAGCTTGCTGGTTTGATGTGATGTGATGTGGAACCAGCATTTCCTTGTGCTCTCTATTTGATGTGCCAAGAGCTATTAGAGAAAAAAACAGTTTGCACAATGACACTCACACGAAAAAAAACCATGATATAAAACAAAGCTAGTATTTTCATCATATAGATGGTTTCATTTGAAATTATGTTGAACTGTATTTATCAAAATCCTTAATTAAAAGGTAAAGAATGCAGCATAGGACTACAATTATCTAAGGTTTAAATAAAGAATCTTTCATGCACACATGTTTATGCAACACATAAATTGCTATGAGACGAATGTTTTAGTTGAGCTGTATACTGTACATTACTGGAAAGGTTAATTAGCTTCATAAAAAATTTAGATTTCTATTTTTTTAGAATCTAAATTTTTAAATTATGATTTAAAAGATTAGATTTCAAATTTAGAAAAATATGACAGGCTGATGTCCTTATTATAAATCTATTCTATATGAGCAAGACAAGCATCACAAGTATTCACACACTTTTATTCAAACAAACAACTAAGTTTTCAAACAGCTGAGGGTTGTGATCTTTACTAAGACAAGTTAAACTTTTAATAGGCATTTCAGCGCACAGCATCAAGACAGTTTTGCCGACTGATTCAGCATTAGCTGGAAGAACAGCGCTCTATTTGTGCTTGCCTTGTCCTGTGACAGGAAGACCTATCAGGTGCTCATCTCTACCACCTCCCCCTCCTCCCATCCCTCCTCCTGACCTCATTCTGTCATCTTCGTTTTCCTTCTTCCCCACTCTCAGGTCTTTTATAAAGTGTCTCCATGCATTACACATTTAACAATGCATTAAAAATAGGCCACCATCAATCAGTCATTCATTGGCAGAGACAGAATCTACTTGTGGCACCAATTTGATATGTTTCTCAAGGTTCAAGAGCAAAAAGGAACACCACAAACTCTTTGTGTATGGGGAAACGACATAGATTTAAAAAAAAAAAAAAACATTTATCTGCTAATAATACACCGCAGCCCATACAACATACCGTAGTAATTTTTTATTCCAATTTGTTTGATTTCTTATGGCACAGTGTCTTTTCAGAATCCAGAAACCAAATCAAAATAATACATATGCAGGCAGTAAGCCGTGACAAGATTTCTGTGGATGGGTGCCAGGTTAACATCGTGCCCAAAACAGTGATTTGAGAACTGCATGCATGATACAGGATAGGTACTAGGTAAAATCTGATGTAATGGTTGGGAGTGAGTCAAGCCCTGGAGGCAAAGAGTCAGAACAGTCTGACTCTAGGTTGCTCATACTAAAGCAGATGTTCAACTGACAACAACAGTACAAAAGATAGTGCTGCATTTAATTCACAAAGTATGTTGTAGTATTAAGTGGCACGTCAAGGTTACTGAGCTACCGATATAGCTACAGCTGGTAGCTGCTTTGATAGCCATATATATATATATATATATATATATTTAATAAACATATACCAAAGCATTCACAATGTAGTTTCACTGAGTTTTGTTACACAGTAATTAAGGTGTTCTCCTGCTCAGGTAGGGGGGTGGAAGTCTGCTTGTGGGCTTTGAAGTTGCAACTCTGCTATGAGGCTTGATCCTGCGTTCTGGACTTTAAAACAGACTGCGCATCGTCATGGGGAACAGCTTGAAGAGGTAGACACCGATGGCACAGACATGCCTGAAGGATCACACACAAACACACACACACACACACACACCACACACACACACACACACACACACACACACAAACATTTGGTCAGCGGACAACAAACATTTATCAGCTTCACATATAGAAAATGGCATATTATGGAGTGTGTGGAGTATTCACACACAATGGAATGTAGTTTTGCCTGTTTGTGAAAGCCTTGTTGCTTCAGTACAATAGGGGCTCAATAGAAAGCAGTTCTGTCTTTTATTTCTTTGTGTAGAGACATTTGTTGAAAGCAATCTCAATTTGGTTTGTCTTTTAATTAAAGAAAATCGGACATATTAAAAGGAAAAAAACACAAAATTTCACAATTAAAAGGGATGTCAAAACCATACTGCAAAGGGAGAGTGGGTCTTCATGCATCGTGGAGGGCACAAGCCCAATGACAGCCAAAACAAACCAAAGTATGTTTGAGACATGTCCTTCTGAGCTTTTAATACAATAAAGGCATTCTCCCTTGAAAATTGCCTTGAAGCCATGTTTTCTTCTTCCTCGTAACAAATCAGTCTGATTCAGTGACAAACTGTCTGCTAGATTGCCAAGTGTCTCTTTTTTTTCTGACAACGTTTTTCCAGACCATTCTCACTTATTACCCACTCGGTTGTTGCTTGCTGCAGCCTGGCTATTTTACAGACATGACTCCATATGTCCTTGATGACACATATGACAGCTCATCCAAAGTGGATCACAATCCTTTCACCCCCACCAGACTTGTCCAAAAGTGAAACGGCCCTACATAGGAAAAACTAGAAAAAAAACTAAAAGTCCATGACAGTTTATCTTACCTTGAAACATCCTTTAAATCTCTTGCTGACTGTGTACAATGCAATAGGGTTGATGCACGAGTTGAGTGATGCCATATTAATGCCAAAATAGTCCATGACAAGAAAGACACTGAAAAAAGGTAAACATTAGGTATGAATTAGACAAAAGCACAGATCAGGTACTGAACAATGACCTAAAACGTACTGAATTCTTCATGCTCACCTCAGTAGTTGACACCTATTAGGATCTTTCTCATCGTATATGGTTAATTTCAAGATTCTACTTAGGTATAGAGGCAACCAGCAAAGTGCAAACACAATCACCAGGCAGAAGACAGTTTTCGCAACTTCTCGTCTCTTAAAAAGAAAAAATATAATCAATATTAAAGTTGAAAGTCAAAATATGAGAAAAGTGAAAAAAAATTAAGTTGAAAAATGTGCTTAAAACTAGTAACCTGCTTGGTGTGATCGCTTATTGTATTGTCAGTATTCCTTAGCATTTTCCTGGTCATGAGTGTGTAGAAGACAGCAGTCCAAGCCAATGGCATGCAAAAGTAGAAGCCAAAGAGCCACCAGTCCTTTACTGATTTATAAAACTGTTGATTAAACATGACAGAAGCCCAGAGTCAGTCGGTGCCGGAGTTGACATGATATTCCCTGGTTGCTACGTTACAGCATACATAAACAATATACGAGATACACTTATAGGCCTATACTCTAGGTTTAAAAAGAGATGTAAAAGAATGTGTAGGTATCTGTTAGATGAAGTTATGAGAAATAATATTAGAGCCATTATTTGTTTCATTTCCTGTCAACACTTAACCTAACTAAATATTGCTGTAGAGTGATAGATATTCATTGATCCCAAAAAAAGGGGAAATTATGATGTTACAGCAGCAAACATAAATCAGTCATACAGCACAGAATATAAATTAAATACTAGGATACAATATACATAGATACAATTTACACAAAATAATAATAATAGGAATAAAAATATGAGAACAGCTATTTGAATATATACAGGATGGGGAAAACAAAATGTGCAAAATGTGCAACTGCTTAAATATATGTTGTATGTATGTAAATGTAAATGTATGTTGGATATGAAAAGACAAATCAAAACACATGTTGATCTGTTTATTTTAGCTTGTTGCATTGGGTATTACCTGCATGAACGGTGTGGTTTGCATGGGATGAAGCAGACAAATTCTCAGATGCTTGTCTTTATAGTCCATTGTTATCATATCAAAGCCGACAACTTCAGGGACAGCCAACAGGATGGAAATAACCCATATCAGAGATATTTCGATTGCTGTCCAAACTGGAATCCCAATGCCTTTGATCCGAGTCCAGGATACTACAGCTCGGTATCTGCAAAATCAATGGGAAAATGTTATGTCTTGGGGGACTTTTTGTCTGTGACATTAATTCTTTTTTAAGAGCATTTCAAGGGCTAATGCTAAACAAATGTGTCTGCTTGATGAAATACAGGTAGTGGCCAGCAAACACTATTTTCTTGTAGGGCACAGGACAATGCTGCTTATTGCCGTACCTGTCAACACTTAAAGCACATAAGCTCAACACAGTAATCCCAACTGTGGTTTTCTGTATGAAGGGGACGAGTTTGCACAGCACCAAGCCAAATGGCCAATCTTCTGCCATGAGCTGAAGAAAAAACAAAGAACATTTTCAGTGGAAACACCTACAATCAATTCAAGGTAAGATTGAAGTTTTAAAAAAGAGCAGAGAACAGAATGAGGTGTAACATTGTTTTCGCACTGTAATTGTAACACAGCGTGAGGTGTATAACTCACCCTGTATGCATTGATTGGAATGTCTATCACAATGTGGATTAGATCCCCTAAAGCAAGACTGGCAATGAGAATGTTTGGTCCACTTCTCATACATTTGTTTACATAAATGATTTTCAGTAAGGCTGAATTGCCCACTATTCCAACAACAAAAACAACAATAGACACCACAGTATGGACATATTTGAAGGCGTCTCTGATTCCAGCTGACTCCAAGCACATTGGAGGGTGTGGTGTTTTTGGTCCTGCTACATGAGGTGGATGTATTGAGCTGTTGGATTTCTGTCTTTCCAGTATTAAAAGACCAGGGGAGGTGGTTTCAGAGAGTTCAATTTCAGAGAAGGGTTCTGAATGCTGATCACTGGCCTCTCCTGTGATGAGAATATTTCCCAAAGAAAGAACGAGAGCAACGGTCCACATGGTTGATGATTTCCTCAAATGACCTGAAACATTTTTTGCACCGAGTGAAAATGAGAGTGAAAATAATTAGCACAATATCTCAGCCTTAAGATTTGCATCAAAGCATATGGAAGTAAAGAATTTATTTAATTTACTGATCAAAATGCAACAATAAATAAACTGCACTGATACAATATGATACACTGAATTGTGCCAGCTTACCTTTAGATGTGCACAAACAGACTTTGTATGAAATGAGTCTCTGTAATACCTATAAAATAGGCTGTAAGTTCAACACAAAGGACTGCTATGCTACTACTTTGTTGCAGCGCCTGCCATAAATGTTAGAACACAGCAGAGGGAAATCAGGGTTTTATAGACTAAGTTATTGTTGTCAGCGTTAGTCATCGATCTGTCAGCAGTGACTGTAATTACTTGATGCATCATCCTCAATGAAAAGGATGGTGTTGAAGTGTATTGTCTGTTATCACAGAGTGAGATCATTTTATAGGCTTCAGTAGGGATATTATGTTGCAGTTGTTTTCCACTCTTCCGCTCTAAAAAGTTGGCCGCTAACTTGTGTGACATAAAACTTTCACAGAAAATCTAAATGTGTGCAAAATGTCGATTTTTAGTAAAGACTTTTTAGTTTTTTGCTTGAAGCCACAGAGTCTCTATCACTAAACTTATAAGTCATCATTAGTGAATGTAATGGGAACAGGAAAATTGTCTTCTGCAACTCTATGACATTTTGGATGTACATGAGTTTGATGCAACAATACTGTCAGGCAACTGCACTTGAACAATAACAGAAATGATACAAATGGACCTTTGCAATTTTCAGATATAGAGTATCCTCTTGAGATTTTGCTTCAGATGACATATCACATTTTTTTAAAACATGAGTCAGTCTCCATCCTACCAGAGAGATTCTTCCTCTGCATCTCCTGAGAGTCCTAAAGAAGGTGACATCTCCCCTCGACAGCTTTATGACAACCTGAAGAGCCTGGAGGAGCAGGAGACATGTGACGACCAGAAAGATCCCATTGCTAACATCATAACTGACAACTACTCCAGCTCTCGTTTAAACACTTCGCTAGCGGCAAATGACCTTGGGAAGTTACGTGCTGGCATTGTCCTACAAGAACAAGCGAAAAAGAAAAGTGAGTTGGTTGAGTTGGATGTGAAAAAGTACTGTGAGACAACTGTTCAAACCCAGGCTATCTATGTACTCAACACTTCTGAAACTTCTTTTCTCCCATATAGGTAACTGCACAGAACCGAGATGCTTCGGTACATCGCCTATAAAAATCGCCTTTTTTATTTATAGTATGCATGATGGAAAGGCCTACACACATGTAAATAACATTAATATAACATTACCTCAAGGATGTACAGTGTCTTTTTTAGTAACCATGTAATTGACCTCTATTGTTACATTTAATCTCCTGCAGTATTTTGGTTACTGTTTGATTTGATATGCTCTACAATTGATTAGAAACCAGTTTGTGTTGCTGACACAATTATATTTTGATGGGCAAAGTAAAAAGCTTTTCAGCCCAAAAAATAAAACATAAAGCACACTAAATATGTGTATAGTGCTCCCTAAAGCCAGGATTACTGCAGTGGCATTGTCAAAGTGAATGTAGTTGCTTTTGAATACATGGATGGTTGGGTTTGATACAGTTGCAACTCACCCCCTCCAATGGATAAAGGTGGTCCATGATGTCAATGTTATTCAGTCTCAAAACACTAGTCTCAAATTGGGTTATAGCATTGGCTTGAGGGGAACAAAAAATCCATAATTTCTATCCCAGCATGCATTGTGTGAGTGATATCCCTATTTGCCTCTCTTACCTTGTTAGCTACTTTAGCTCAGCAGGAGCTGTTTTTTTTAACCAAAAATCTCTGATAAAACCACTGTGTACTACCTAGCCAGAAGCAAATGACTGATAAAGTTATTGACTAACTAGCTGGTGAAGAAAGTCAACAAATATTAGCTAAACACCAAGATATTTTCTTATGAGTTGACAAAGAACAAAACAGAGCTGCAAGGAGAGTTAGTATTGGACGTACATTTGTCAGGTGACCAGAAACATTACTTGTTGATGTTGCTCCATGTCTGCAGAATGTGTAAAGAGGTGACTGCTAAAACAACTTTATAAAATGATATGTCAGATGTATCTTTTTGTAGCTTGTTGAGGGGTTCCTCTGCCCCCATGAGGACAAAACTCTACTGCTGTAGCTCTAAGATGATTTGCGTTGTTCCGGTTAAGCATTGCTGTAATTATCTGTCTCCTGTCTCTATTCTTCTGTGCAGTCCGGTCTCACCAGAGTTCATGGAGGTGCTTGCGTTGGATGGAGGATTCATTACTTTGGTGAGCACAGTGTCAGACAGATTGGGAGTGGGTGGAGCAGAGTCTCTCTTTCAGCTGTCAAGGTAAGCCATGTCATCAGTTTGGGTGCAAAGGGGTCTCCCGCATTTCTGCCCCATCCTGCCTATCATGCCTCAGACATCTGTCAAGTTCCCAATTATTTCTGCAGTTCAAAAGGAGATTGAAGATCCCCAGTTGTTGCAGGTGGAGGTGGTGAGCATGGAAACTGTCACTGAATCTTCTGAGGTAACCTGCTCATGGCAAAACATGTGTTTATGCATAGTCAAGTAAAGTCAATTTTGCTTACAAAATGAAAAATGTGGTGGTAGAAAGTAAGTACATTTCAATCACATTAAACATCATAAGAAGTACAATTTCTGTGAAATTTCTTTGTTAACATTTACTCAAGTACTGTATTTATGGCAATTTTGAGGTACTTCACTTGAGGAATACAATTGTATATTAGGCTACTTTATACTTCTTCTCCACTACATTTCAGATGCAAATATTGTAATTTTACAGTATTCCTTTACAGTTATTTAATAGCTTTTGCTACTGCAGTAGTTACTTTGCAGAATTGAATTAATACAAAATCAAGAATTAAATAACATATCACCTATCAGTATGTACAATTAGCTAGCTAGTTAGTTAAAGCAAACCCCCGTTACCAGCTGCAACAGTAAAGTGATGGTTATAAATTAATGTGTCAATAATCACAGTACAAAGATGTGTATCATTCTGAAATGGAATAAGGAATAATTTCAGTTTTGGTACTGTGTTACAATTAATCATTCAAAATGAATTGTATTAATTGTCACTGTAGATGCTAGTGGAACAACACCACTCTACAAACTAACAATAACTTATATTTCTATAGACAGCACTTTGCAGTATGTGCACACAACTGATTATCAGTTATAACTACAAAATTACCTTCCTCAGTGTAGTCTCACTAGAATTAACCTACAAGAGCGGCGGCCAGATAGCTCAGTTGGTAGAGCGGCTGCTCATATACAGAGGTTCATTCTTCTCCTCTTTCATATCTTCAGCTGTCCTGTCAAAAATGAAGGCTGAAAATGCCCAAAAAAATTCTTTAAAGAAGAAAAAGAAAAGAATTGTCCTACAAGAAGACAAAAAATACAAATGCCCAACAAGTAGTAAAGTAGTAAGTAAAAAGTCTATGACCACTACGGCAGGTGCAACAAGGATGTATTATTTTTAGGCTATTCAAACTAAATAGCCTGATGCATCTTTTAAAATCAATAGCAGAATAACACACCACCAAAGCAGACAACACAGAGACATGAGGGATGTGATGTGTCACTCTGTCCCAATATAACCAGTGTACTCAGCCACTCTGGTCCCACTGCACTTCTCAGTTTTCTAACGCAATGAGCTGAATGAGGATCTTATCTGCAGTCACAAACAGCAGAACGTCCTCTTCGCATACACCTCACTGAAGGTATAAGTTCCTTGATTCATTTTTTTTTTTTTTTTTTTTTTAAATGAAAGGGAAATTAATCTTAAAGGATGACCCTGACTATAGCATGTCAAATCTAAAGTTGTTTTGTTATCTCACGCCTATATTGAAAAGTTAGCAGCCCTGGTCAAAATACACAAAAAACTACTTCGTTACTGTGTTAGGACCCACAGTAGACTAGGGTGGAGGACGCAAACAGCTTAAAACAATAAACTCGGGACAGAAAGCAAATGTTTAAATAAGGCAAATTTATTGTGCCCGCACAACAAGAGGCAACTGAAAATAATCTTCAAAAGGAAGACGACAACAGGCACAGGTATCATAAGGTTTGGTTCAGAGCAGGTCACACAGCAGGTCACACAGCAGGTCACACAGCAGGTCACACAGCAGGTCACACAGCAGCTCTCTCTATGCTGGCTTCCACAGAAGCCTCTCTCTTCTGCACACAGCCATGCTGCCCTCTCTTAAGCTGTGGGGCACTGATCAGATGATCAGCCTCAGCTGCTGACCCGTCATCAGCAGCACACACCTGCAGAGAATCACACACACCTGCAGAGAATCACAAAGCACAACACGGCACGTGACATACTGTAACAAAAGAAAATGTAATTACACCAGTTTTTAAGATTGCAGTATTTTTGCCACAACTGTCAAAATCACAAGTTGTAAAGACCTCTAAGTGCAAGGATATTTCATACATAATGTATAGGTATGTACTTTACATACAACAATCTGTACAAATCTTGTTTTTTTGTGTTCACATCAGGAGCCAGGGAATGAAAAGATGCCAAAGACAAAGCCTGATATACCTTGTCTGGGTTCGCCTCGTCTCATAGCATACAAGCCAGAGCCAAATCAAACTCCTCATGTTGAAAAGGTACCGAGGTTATAATATCAAAGGCAAGAGGTGATTGTGAATATGTTTTTTGCTGCACTGTAGATTCCAGAGGTTGAATCTAAACAGGATGTGCTTCATGCTCAGTGTGACTATTGCCAGCAGCTCTGTCAGCCCTTACAAAGTGAACTTTTGGAAAATGAAACAGACTTTGAGATGGTGAATGTAGCTTTTTTAACTGCAACAAATACATAAATTTGAAATAATTACTGTTCCGCTAACCTTGACAAAATTGTCTTCATTTGAGTTGGGAAAACATTCATAGTGGAGAAGCACTGTGAGTACAAAAGAAAAAAATGTGCATTGTTGTAAATCTTTTATTTAGCTCTTTTGTTGTGAGCTAGCTAAACAAATGAGAGAGCTTATGATGGGAGAGAGAGAAAAATTGGCAGAGGAGGAGTCCGATAGGAAGATTGATGTGAACCCGCATGTCCCTGTCATGAGTGAGGAGGAGAGGGCACCTACTAAAGTGCGGGCGAAGGAGAGGTGAGTAACATGCATGCCCTGTTCCCTTACGCATTCATGTTGGTAGGATTAAGTGGAAGGCTGCCAAGAACTGTACTATACTGCATATTGTGATTGTACTATATTGCATGACAAAAAAGAGCTCTCTCTCTTTGTGTTTACAGTAGCATGAAATATGAGCCGACATCTGAATTTCATTATCATGCCCTTCAGGTTTTGGCATTGTATTGTACATTTTCCCACTTCTGCAAACAATCATTTTCATTTCTAATGTAGGTTGAGACTTTTGCAACTCTAGAGAAAACCTAAAAAATACAACTTGAATATAGACATAAGTAAGTAGGCAACCAGGGGCGTCTACACAAATTAGTACAAATGAAGAAGATATGAAGTGTGCAGTCTCCTATTTCTGCTCCGGCCATACTGATGCCAAACACAACACATCCCAAAGGCTGTCAAAAAGATTCACTGCATCAACAATGAGCCTTACATTCTTCAGATAGATATCCACAGCATTACTGACTTGTTTGATCTACATCAAGAGACACATGGTGAGCCAAAGGTATGTTTGAAGGTACGCTTTCATAATGACATTGCTGTTGACGTAGCCTCTCCTAAACCAAAAGGTTTTATCATCAATGTATATACCAGAAATGTGATAAATAACTGACTATTTTGCATCACAGCTCAAGTTCTACAAATGTGGGAATTCTTTCTCATCTCCTTTCCAAATGGAACAGGGAATGTTTTGTGTCCTTTTTAAGAAGTGCACAAAGTGGAAGATCAAGGACTAAGTCAAAGTACTTAATGAGAGGGTACACATTTGTTCCCTTTGATAAAAGGTTTGCAGTGTTAATGATCCTTAATAGACAAAGTTATCCTTCTGGGAAAGCAGCCATTGTAATATCACCTGCAGATGATGCTGACTTCACTTACATTATCTTGGAGGACAAGGACAAAGCGCCCAACATCAAAGGCGTTTTCACAAACAAAGGCAACGCCACATGCTGTCATTCCAATGGAATGATGTGGTAATTGTTACACCTTAATAACCATTATTATCATAATCATGTAATCACAGTTCATACTAAAGTAAGGCCTTACAGGAATAGCTTCACATTTTGGGAAATATGCTTTTTGTTTGATAAGATTGATACCACTCTCAAATTTGCAGTAATATGAAGCCACAGCCGGCAGCTGGTTATCTTAGCTTAGCTTAGTTTAGCATAAAGACTGGAAACCAGTGGAAAAAATTAGCCAAGCTGTGTCTGAAGGTAGCAAATTTCCCATATAAGCACTTAAATGATTATATCTTGTTTGTGTGATCCATAAAAAAACCAAAGTGTAAAAACACCAGACTATTTCTTGACGGGGAGCAGTTGCCAGATTACAAATATAGATTACAGGAAGTTACTGATCCCAGACAAAGCTGGTACATAACTCCCCATTTTTTGGTAAAGATTAATTAAACAAGATATACAATGTTAATTAATAAGATTTAGAGATGCTTTGTATCTTGGACACCAACATGATTGAGACCTCTAAGTTTTCCTTAATAAACCTTTTGACCAGAGATATTTTTTTGATGAATATGCTGCCCTCCCACTACAGGTCAGGATGTTTATTTTGCTAATCTCTGTGGTGTGTCTGAAGGTTGAATCTGACCCCTGTTGGAGGTCTCTGCTTCAGTGAGACAAGAGCTTTTAGGAGGCGCTGGAATTGGTTGTATCGTGCCCAGCATGTACAAAACCTTCCCTTCAAGCCTCTAACTTTTACCCTTGGTCCACACATCAGTGTGCGCATATACTCACAACAACGCATGTGCATTACCTTTTCATGTCAGCGGAACAGCGTGCACTTCAATGTGGGGTCAAAGCTTCATGCAAGTAATGCTAAATGTACTTTAAATGTATATGTTATATATAGTGATTTACTGTATGTATTTGTCTTACACATGAAAAATATGGGAGCCTCCTTGCCAAACTGCATGCAGAAAATAACAGTAATTAATGAGTTGCAATATGTGCACAAAAAATATTCTGAAAAGGGACAACTTTTTTGTCTTTTTTTTTTAAATACAGCTCATTTATCCAGAGAACCATGACAAGCCCGGGCAAGACGCTCTGCAGAGATATACCAAAAAGAAGAGCTCAGAGATTTACTATCTGCTTGGCCAAATGCAGACCTGCATGTCCCACCACTCTGCAAGCCTGAGCAACATTAAGCCACATTACTGTTTCATTGCCCAGACGCAGCGGCTTAGAAGAAAAATGGAGAAGGAGAAGTCACCCGAAAAGATAAAGGCCAATTTAAATTAAGAGAGAAATACAGAATAGGCAACAGCTAATATCATTTATGGCTGTGTTACAGTTTATAGCCTTATATAATTTAAAACATCTTCAGTATATGTTGCATAATAGTCATTCATTGTTACGATCAGCATGTAAAGCTTGAGCTTCATGGAAAAAGTTTTATGGAAGATTGAGTAAATTGGTTGGAAGAAAATAAAAACTCAGCAAAGAAGCCAGGTTGTGTGTGTTTCTACCTTTAATGCAGTATTTAAAAGATAACCAAGAACAAACTAGTTCTCCAAATATCATTATATACCATCCATAAGATCTGCTATGTAAGATTCAATGCTTAATAAATAATGGCCACACCACAGTAATTGACTGATGGGCTTCAACTTTTAAAAAAACAACAAGATAATACTGTATTTCCACTACCTGACTTGTCCCAGAAGTTACACATACATTCCTTCTACTTTAATAGAGCAGAAAAAGGACAGCAGCCACAGACACTTAACCATCAACATAATAGTCAAATGTTATCTTTACCTTGTTCAGCTTTGCTGTCCCTATTTTTAGCCGGGTATTTCTTTGTATGTACTTTGAGAGCAACAAAAAGCCGGAGTTAATTTCCCTGTATTTGTTCACACTTACTTGTCCAATAAAACTGATGATTCTGAACAAACAGATTTTAATATTTTACCCCATTATCCCATTTTTTCCATCATGAATCTAATCCCACTTCTCATCTCAAAATAATCACCTGCATTTTTCCCAGATGAAACACCACTTTTCCCATCATACCTAACCTTCCTTGAGATTTACATGAAATCCAGCTACTCCACCAAACAGTAGTATTAATAACTGTCCATCTGCCAACATGGATGTTCTGTTACTGTATTGCAACATAAATAACCATTCAGTCAGATGTGTCTCCAATACCAAACCTAATGCGATCTCCGTATTGCATTACTAAAAAGATAGGCTTCCTTTGGGTCCCTTGAGTAAAAAAGCATGGGATCAAGATTGCTTTTTGATGGATGTTCTGAGTCTATATACTGTTGTATATTGTGAAATATATTCATGATGTAAACACAACATAATGTATTTGCAAATGCTAAATTGAGATACATTAGTGAACAATGCTTTGTGGTGCAAAGCGTACCAATGTACGGATTTGAAGGGGTGCTATTCTTTCCATCTATTGCAACTTTGTATCACATTTCAGGCATAACTTTTAATTAAAATACTACATTTTAAATCAATTGATATCCTTTTTCTCTACCAAAGGTAGGGGGCATTTATCTTGTTATTCGAGTAGACATTTGAGAAGAAGAGACAGAAAGTAATAATCCCAAGATTTTGTGATTAGTATCATTCCTTGTCAAAATAGAATACATCGTGGTCTATGCATCACATAGGCTTTTCAATCAACATGTTAATATGTGTCAAGGCACAGTGCATGTACAATGAAAACCAGCAGATCTAGGTTTAGAAAGATCAGTCCTATCTTCATTCTGATTTTCAGTTTAATTGTAACTTATGGTAACATTTTTTAAATCTACTATAACTAGTCTATTAGTCAATCACACATTACTACTGTAATTATTTATTTCCATTGCTTTATATGGCCCATTGGAAAGCTGTGAATTAGTGTCATTACCAGACTTAATTATTGAGCTCATACCGCACTTGGATGTGGGTATATGGCATGTTGTGATTCTGTTGTGAACTGGGCTTAACACATACGATTTTTACGCAATTGCAGATGGAGAAAACTTCAGAGATATCAAACGCAGTTCTCATCCTTCTTTATCTTGCTTTCTCTCAGTCAGATGTACATTTGCTTCAACATGAGCATAATTACATACAGTATTGCCAAAGAGCAATGTTTGCAATGTCTGTATGATAATTTAGATGTTTTAAAGGAAAAAAGAAAAAGTATAGGCACATTACTACTCAGTATAATAAAAAGTAAAACAAAACATTGATAACATTAAAAACAAAAAAACTTACTGTGTATAGACATAAATAATAAGCAATGCAATGTCATGACCACATATTTATTACACCACTATGTCATTTCACTCAAGATAATGTTGCGCACTATTGGTTTAAGCTCACTTGTGTGTGTATGTACTGCTTTCCTTATAATTATGAGTTGAATTGCTCCCATGGGCTATAGTTCTTATTTTCATTTATATTCAAATTTTTATTTGATATACTTGTAATTATTTTATTTGACTTTACTTACTATTTATCTGTACTCAGTTCTGTCCTTGTGCTTCTGCACAATTTCCCCTCTGGGGATCATTAAAAGGGTCTTTCAACAACTGAAGGTAATAGCAGTGGTGAAAACCACAGAAGAAAAGTGATCAAATAACAAAGAACATGAGTTCAATTTTCTTGCTTATTCTCCCATTTCTGTTAATTACTCTGCCATAGAAACCATTCCTTATTTTCTGTGGTTGCTATGGTACAATAGGAGCAAAACATTCTGTATCTTATTCAAAATGTTTTGTTCATTAAATCTTTCATTTGTGTGTTCTCTGCACACCTTTTTTTCACAATTAGTCAAGGATACCAGGGAGAATACTGACACACTTGAAACATTTGCCAGGCAAATCAACTGAGATGGCTTGGACTACAAATCCTGGACTTGATTTTAGTCACAGCATAAACAGTAGATACTACACATTGCAGCCAATGGAGATCCAAGACAGAAATCTTTTATGTGATATTGTGTTACCTTTTAAAGGATGATGAAAAGAGAAAAGCTGCACATGTCCACTTCAGGCCTTCTTCAAACATGAAGTTGAATCAGCATCTATTTGAGTCAATTTAAAAAAAACTAAAATAAACATCTTGCTTCCCATTCAGTAGCTAGTCCTTATTACAAGGCAGTTGTATTATATATATTACATTCAACCCTCTGTATGTATTTTGGGTCATTAATCTGATAATAAAGAACTGGTTCCAGTTTAAACTCACCTGAATATCTGACGATCCCTGCATTTGACGGGAGAGTTGTTGCCACCATCAGCTTTGGTACACAGACTGACTGGAGACATGAGGAAGAGTGCAGTCAAGGTACTTTCTTCACATTTCATGCCAAATATAAATCTCTGACCTTGGTTGGTAAATGACTGGGAATATCTGAGATAATTCTATTTTTTTTAGCATTTTCAGACTATAAATACCAGAACGTAGAAACATCAAAAGCTCCTCACAATAATCTGGGGTTACTGTCTGAGCAGGTCAGTGTGTTAAAATGTAGTAAATACCCAGAAGATGGTTCACAATGACAAACTTGCAATGAGGTATTCTCCCCTGCTCGCTCAACTTTAGTTATGATGCCCTTGACAACGTAAAAGCTTTTCGAGGACACTCAAGAGTAGGAAAGGTGTATCTGCCATTAAACTAACATATGAAACATACTTTGTCGAGATACCTTAGAGATGGGGTGAATTCGCAATTATCGTATGTGAAATATTTTTTGCATCTTTTAGAGATAATTTTGCTATTGCCAAAGAAATACTGAAGTTTTCACAGCTTGTCTATCCTTGTCACAGTGTAAGGTTTATCTTAGAGATGATATGACATGGTATCCAGAGACATGGTTTTGATTTATTCATGAAGCACAAGTTAAAGACCTCAAAGAAGTTAATACATTATGAAGTGTCTTTGTTTTTTCTCCTCAGAGCGTTTCTAAAAACATGAATTCTGAGTTGGAGATATCCCCAGATAATGAAGTGTTGGATTTGCTCAGCAAGGAAACTCCCCAAACTCCTGCAGCCTGCCAAGGAGAAACTGAGGAGTCTTTAACTAATCTGGACACAGTATGGATGAAAAAGCCACTTTTAAACTGCTCCTCTTCCTCTTTTCAAATAAATGTAAATAAATTCATGGAACATGCAATTAGTCTGCGTTTGTCGCGTTTCAAACCTTGACTGTCACTGCTGCAGCTTGTTTAAAAATATGCCAGACTGTAACACGCTTTTGAATATCTCAATAACTGTAATATTTGGATACTACAGTATGTATTCGTGACAGTGTTTTTTTGAGGAAAAAAAAGTAGGATTTCTTTTTTCCTTACGTTTTCAGATCACATCCTCAAGTGGATCAGGCTCATTAGAGGAGTCACTGCAGACTGTGTTGAACAATTGCTGCTTGCACTGCCAGCGGCCGAAGAAACCCCCAGTGACCAGTGATCGGATAGCAAACAGTGCTGACCCAAAAGAGGTGAGAGTGGGTGTGCAGCTGACACTACTGTTGATATGGTGACATGCTGATGTTAAATAAAAGCTGACAGAACTTGGGAAAACAAACTGTGCCTTTGCTGATTTTTCTGAATGAAGAGTTACATTCAGTGTCAAGTGTGCCGCTTGGACTTGATATGAATATGGAAGCAAATAATAGACAATGATAAATCACCTAACTGACATTTAATCACTTCTGAATACTTAATGTGGAAATTGGAATTACACTAACCTCATGGCATTTGACTGTTTAACAACAAAGACCATCTGAATTTGGGTGGCTTGAATTATTTTTAGCAATGTTGGTCTGTCAACCACTTTGGTCCAGACAGAGCTGGACTGTTGTCATTAAATTAGGTAGGCATGTTCATGGTCCCCAGAGGATGAAGCCAACTGACTTCTGTGACTGCCTGACTTTCCTTTTAGTGCTATTATAAGATATACTATTTGAGTGATTGCCGTGGAATTAGGAAAATACAGTATATCGATCATGCAAAGAAGATAAATCCTTGACTTTGATGATCTTCTGACTTTTCCTCTAACGCAACCCGTTGTCACTCCGATCTTGTAAAATATGGACGCTTGGGAGTGGCTGCCAGCGTCAGATACAATTTAAAAGGCACCCCTCAGCGTGTGTGTAGAATACACTGGGTAGAGCAGCAGCTACATGGCGCTTGAATATGACGTAGAATTAAGAGCAACAACGGTAGCGAGTAGTGTGAAAGCCTAAAAATCTGCATAGGTAGTTTGGTTGGGGTGGTGGATGGGTCAACACAGGACTTTCACCCACGTGTCACGTTTCCTAAACCCAACTGTCCCAATCTACTCCCATGTGTCAAGAGGAAAAAGTATCCCTGGTTGATTGGATTTTATATTGAATTTTAGTCTTGGAATGTCAATTTAAGCACCCTGATTATTGAATTAATTTACATCCAAATTTGACTCATTGAGCAATGAATATTGATTTTTTTTTCTGGACACTTAAATTTCTCTGAATTTGTAAACTCTTAGTAAAAATCAATTCTTTTAAGAATGACATACTTCCCATTAAGTCACATGTTATAATTAGGCTATGATTTGCTTCTATAGTAGATTGAATGTGATGTTAGCACTTTATAGCATTTTTCCATTTACACTAGTCTTTTTTTCTCTTAACTTTCTCTCTTTGTGCCAGTTGTACTGCTGTGAGAAGGCATGGAAGATATCACAGATTTTGCTGAAGGGTGCAGAAGTTATCAGTAAAGAAACCGTGATTGATAGGACCCAGCGATGCAGAAAGATCAAAGGTCAGGATCACTCTCTTCCATTTTTGGCTTTCACCATTAAATGGTTTTCAAATTAAATTGACATGCCATTGAATTGCGGATGCTACATTTTACATTGTAGGTTGGAAGGTTTGGAATTTGAAAGGAGCTTCTATCATCAGACCCCTAAAGCAGGTCTCACACACACACACACACACACACACACATACACACACACACACACACACACCACACAGCTTGTTCATTCATGCCACCTTTTCCTATATTACAGCACACAAACTACTGTCTACCACTCTACATAATCGACCTACTGAGGATGAAGATGCTTCAACTGCGATGAAGGAAGTTTCATTCCCTGAAATAGGAATTGTAGATAGTACAGTCTCAGTACAGCTGAGAGTATGGAAGCAAACATTAATTAATACATCGGTTTGGTTCAACAGAGGACGACACCACTTGTCAAACACTACAACAATGGTGAAACATTTATTGTGATTTTTCCAGATGGAACTGGGCAGGTGTGGTATCCTTCAAGGTGAATCAAACTGACAATTTACTGATATAATATCATAATGATTGAATATTTGATTTTTCACCTTAATCATAAGCTATCCGTCAGGAAGGCTGGCTATTCTTCTGTCCGCAGACTGGTGTTGTGTGCTGGTCCTGGAGGACAAACATCTGCAGCCTTGCATTCACGCAGTTTTCACCACCAGAGGAGAGGCTACATGTTATCACAACAATGGCAGCATTTGGTATGATTAGTTATTTAATCATTTTTAACATCTTATTTCATAAATAGAACTGACATAAAATCAGCATAATATGTTGTAAACAAAATCTATTTCATTATCACCAGCTCTATAGAAGCAGACAGATATGACTGTCTGGGTGAGGGACTTAAACCCCCGAGGGTGTTATTGTTCACAAGCTGCTTCTCTTTATTAGGGTGAATCCGACTCCATGGGGAGGCACCTACTGCAGTGACACTGGAGATTTGAAGAAACATTGGAGTTGGCTGGACAATGAGGATCATGTTCATGCTCCGCCGTGCCAGCCCCTCAGCCTGACAATGAGCCCTAGCCTCAACATCCGCATCCAATTCCAAGAGCACATCTGCATCGCTTTCTCCTCCAGCAATCGCAGTGTACGGCTTAATGTGGGGGCAAAACTGAAAGTAAGTTATTGTGGTATAGAAATAGAAATACAAAGGATGAGAAAAGGAGACCCAATTTTAGGCCAAATCATTGAATCTGGTTTACTTTAGAACTCCTTGTTGTCACAGCCAAATCAAGGCAAAGGTCTAACGCTGCCGGGGCCTGACATGCTTCAGAGGCATCTGGAGCAGAAGAGTGCAGAGATCAATGTCCTGCTCCAGAACATCCAGTCCCTCATCACCTTTCAAAAGACTGTCAGTCCACAGAAGGTCAAGCCCCAGCAAAGCCTCATCTCACAGATGGAAAGACAGCGGCTGCCAATGAAACGGCAACAGTCTGCCAAGAAGACCCCCTAAAGCCGATGATGTCCTTGAATGGCAGTTTCTCATTTGTGTGAAGTGACTCGTACTGTAGTGTGCAGAGAATTTGAATTCAATGGAATGTGCTTTCCAGCAATAAAACCAAGAACATCATACTTTTTTTTTTTTTTTTAATCAGAATGTTTATAAATAGTATGACTGTACAGATTATTTTACATGGGACAAAACAAAGCAAATGTCACATTGCTAGTGTCCTGTTACTTTTATTAATTCTGCAAAGACCTCTAGGATACATAACCATAAATCATACAGAGCAAACCTGCTAAGGTCATTATTTTGCCAGAGTAAAACGCATATTAGTTGTAATCAACCTATGTATAAAAGGAAAACATATAAAACATAACATATCATTGTATTTTGTATACATATTTGCAATTGAATAACAGAAACTTTCACAAGAGGGAACGTGGAAGAATCTTTAAGAAAACATCTGACAAGTAAAGAACAGCTGACTGGATTTTGCCACGATCAGAGGGGAAAACCTGCTGGACCTGAACATCCTATGGGACATCAGAGTTTAACCTACATTTTACAAAGGCTTTTACATTTTAAAATAAAAAGGAATAAAAATATGTTGCAGCATTTTTCTCTTAATATCCTTCCAAAACCCATTGAAAAGAGAAAGGCATCTGAATGCGAGCCCCGTTACTGGCCATTAGCTATCTGATTGATAGCTTTGGTGCCTCTATTTACACACCCAAAGTGTCCTTGTATGAAGACTCCTAATAAATTTCACCCCCCCCATCCTCACATAGTGTGCAAATTCTTTATCATTCAAAACAATTTGGTGTTAAGACCGAGATGCAACTGTGATCACAAATACACCCTTATCAAAAATTGTAAAGGAGGCAACCCTTACCACAACACCACCACCTTCAATGTAAGTCAAACAAAATCAACTCAGTACCCAAATAATACTCTCCAATTCCCAGTTTGTTATGGATGTCAAGATGAATACCTGAACCCCAACATATTTGATTCAAGAATCTTTGGCTTTTGTTTTTTTTCGCCGGCAGTTCAGAGCTCCCGGTCAAGCTTGGAGCTCAGGTGCAGCTTCTCTGGTCATCTTGAATCCTCACAGCTCCTGGTCATGGTTAGAGTTGTAACATCCCATTTCTATCCAGAGAGGGTTTCACCAGCACTGCCAGACCAAACTTGGAAATTACTTATTCACAGACAGCAATAGGTTAATCTGAAAGAGAAACGGGGAAAAAAAAAGATGAGTGCTCACCGTGACTTAGCTGGCATTTGTTTTCTAACTTTTCTCCACTAAAGTTGCTCTCAGCAGTTTTGGATGTTGCAGGGGTATTATTAAAACTATGTCAAGTGCCTTTGGGCTGCGCTCAAACCACAGTACTAACCTGCTCCATCGATGGACATGCAATGATTTGAAGGTCTTCACCACTGTATTCCTCCTGAAGCAAGGCATGCAGTCTTTGGAATACCTGCTGGATGTTATTCTGTGGGAAAAGGCATCCTATTACTGAGTGCTGAAGGGAAATTAATACTACATTTCCATCTGGCCCATGTCCCCCTCACTATCTTGTTTCCATGTCAACCGCAGAATTTTATTTCCCTCTCATTCAGCTTCACCTGGCCCCTTGATAAACAGTACATGGGCAGCACAAAGATTTCTCTATTAGAGTTCAATCACACTATAACTTATAGCTAAAGGCAAAATCTCAAAGGCAAAATTAAACAAAAAGGTCAGCCCAAGACTAAATTCAAAACACAGGATACTTTTTTGTTTGTTATTGCTCTAAAATTGATTGTTTGATTGTTGATTTATTAGTCTTGCTAATGAATAAATGTAAGTCATTAATGATTTCTGATGCTGTGATGGGTTTGTTTACAGGGTTATATCTGCACACACCGGTTCACAACAGACCTAACATTTCAATATATATGAGGGGACAGAAACACAAAAGGACTAGTGATTCATATGAATAACCTCTAATTTTCCCTTTTCAGAAAATGTGTGACTTGTCTTTTGACTGCAAGTGCATGGTATTCCTGCTTTGTAAATACTGTATGAATCAATTGTTTGAGCTTTAACAAGCACTTGCAAAAAAACTGACTTAATGCAGCACATGCTACAACCTAGCGTTTCTGCCACCCACCCGGACAGGCTTGAAAAGGATGAACTCTGTGTCTCTATTGGCTAAGTACAAGGACATGCTCTGTAACGTGCTTGGCAGCTTGCTCTTCATCACCCGGTAGGTAGCCATCACTATATCGTTGATCTTTGCTGAAAAGAAAAGAAAATTAATGAGGTAAAGTAGGAAAAAAAAACATTGCCACTCCAGCTAGCAGTTACTATACAAGTTTTGATGAATTACAGTGTGATGCCAGTGACAGTTCTGAGACATAACTTACCTGGCTGTGCCCAAGGTTGCTGAGACAGACTGTACGTGGGACCACCCTCAATAGCCATAGTTTTAAGAGCTGCAACCTGAGTGCCGTGACAGTCAAAACAGACCATTACAATCTGGAAAAACTCAATGTCACTGGTGTTACTATAAGCTGTGTAAACAAGTACAAGAATCCGTCATGCTTCTTCTACTGAGTCTTGAATTTGATAAAGAGTAGTTATTTAACAAAAAAACTTGAGTGATGTGGGCAGAAAACAAAAAGACCAGAGAGAGAGAGAGACACACACACACTTCAATTGTCAGTAACGTGCCAAGACCTACAGTGATAAGTGAATAATCTTTTTTTCTTTTTTTTTAAAGGTTTATAAAAGGGGAAAGCTGAAAAAAATGAAGGTCAGAATTAGCCGTCGTTGCCTGAGGCAAAGTCTGCCTTCTAACTGCTCTGACGGTTACCTTGGTGAGAAACTCCTCAAGGTTCCCCACAAAGATCTGAGTCTGCTGTTGGATGAACTGCTCACAGCTGAACTTCAGGTTTCGGTCCACATCCTTCTTAGAGTCAATGTAGTGCTCCTTTATCTCTGGTGTTCCCTGGGGAGCCACAGAGACGAAGGGTTTAGTACTATCAAGTGGCGCTGCCCTAAGGCAGGGTTCTATCAAAGTACATAAAGTGTGTGGTAGGTTTAATAAAAATAGGTTAAAAAAAATAGAAACACTACCTCCAACAGGAATTCAAGTATTGCGTTGTGACTGTTCAATCGGAAGAATTTGGGAACAGCCTTAGGGTTCAGGATTTTGAAGGCAGCATCTTCACACAAAGCAGAGAGATTAAATCTGGGCTGTGTAGAATGAGAGTGCCCTCTAGTGCTAGCTGTTTAATATGGCCTTGAATGAGAAGAGGGTGACAAGAGGAGCAATCTGCCCTGTGAGCCATCAGTTAATGTCCATTATTGTGTTGGATTACACTGTAATTTCCACATTAATTGTTGCCACCGGTGCATGTGATAGGCACAAGTTGCTTAATGAGCATGAGCATGTAATGACTGGCTTTATGGAGCTGAACACCAATGTTCCCTCCAACTTTAATTATCTTACCTCGCGTTTTCTTCAGGTCCAGTGAGATTTCCTTGATGGTAAAATCAGTGTGAAATGGAGCAATCTGTTCACGCACTATCAGCAGGTGCTTGATCAGGAAAAGTTGTCCATCTATTTGTGTCTACAGAAAGTGATAGCACACTGTTAAATCCACACTGCAGGCTGCCAAAACAAAAGGGCATCTGCTGACTATCCAAGCTACAGTGAACATAAAATGCACAAGCTTGGAGACGATAAGGGGATATGTCTAATTGATAACTGCTGATTAACCATAGTTGGAAAGGGACATAACTGTTATAAAAAAGGCAGCTGAAGCTATTTATTGCTCAGCAAGCAGCTAAAACATTGGAAAAAGACACCATCATCATGGGGTGGGAACACATTGCTGCTGCTGATTTAATTTGAAGTGTTTCAGACAAGCCAGTTAGCACAGATAGACAGCAAATTTAAAGGTGACAGAAGCCCTTAAATAAAAGATAGTCTAATGAACATAATAAAGCATTATTAAAATAAACTGTAAAGTACAACACACACACACACACACACACACACACACACACACACACACACACACACACACACACACACACACACCAACACACACCACACACACACACACACACACACACACACACACACACACACACACACACCACACACACACACACCACACACACACACACACACACACACACACACACACACACACACACACACACACACACACACACACACACACACACACACACACACACACACACACACACACACACACACACACACACACACACACACACACACCACACACACACACACACACACACACACACACACACACACACACACACCTTGTTTTTAAGGATGATATCCGAAGCTTTAAGCAGGGACTGGATGCAGGCAGATAAGGCTTCTTGAGATAAACCCTGGAAGACTGCTCTCTGGAAAAACAAGTCACAGTAAGAAAAACCAAATAAGAAATGCTAAAGTGGGAAATTTATATAGCACATATCCTGCCACATTTATGTAAAGGAGACTATAAATTACAGCCAAATAAAAATTGAAGACGTACATCTATACATCTGTAGAGCTTTGACAGACAAACCAGTGTCCGCCTGACAGTAGGGTACCACATGCCGTGCAAATCAGCAGGAGAGATCGATGTCTGCAGGCGTGAAGCTTCTACATTTCCTGTAATCAATGTACAAAAGGAGCAAGAGCCATAAGGCAACAATAACACCAAACTGGTAATAAAAAAAATATGTCAATCTGAAAACACAGACCAGCATTACTGTTTCTTCTACTATCAGGATCCTCAAGCTGAACATCAGAAAACATGGATTCTTGTGACATCTGCTTCATCTGCTCTTCCTTCAAGCTTTGAGCAATTCTCTATTGGCAAGAGTTAGAATAAAGTGTTAGATTCTTCTTTTTCAATTTGCTTCAACAACAGGTTTTTAAATGTCAAAATTAACAGAAAATAATATTCAACTTGCAAAAACACAGACAGAAACCTTGATACAAAGAAAGAAACGTCAAGGGTATCAGGGAGGTTTCATATCAAGTAAACTGTGTGGATGCAGCATAGGGCTGCACGTTACAAGCAATATATCTAATTGTGATTATTTTCACTGATTTTGCAATAGCAATATGATTCACGATAGGGAGGAAATGATTACTTTTGTATCATTAATCTCATTTTCATTGAAAATTATTAAAATAAAAGAAATTAAAACTATTGTAGTGTGATTTTTGCAAGGCTCTGTAGCAAATAAAGAATTTTTCTTTAGTTTTACGTTACGATTTGTAAGCTGGGACATCTCTGTAGCACCACAATACAAAAAGGTACAAGGTACAAAAGAATCGTTGGTTTTGTTTTAATTTAGAATGGTTTGACACATAATTTGTCTTTAAAAAATGTTGCGCCCCCCCTGCGATTTGGATATTGCACTTGTCTATATTGCAATTTTGATAAAATTGCGACTAATTGTGCAGCCCTAATGCAGCACATTTTAAGAGTTGTTAAATATATGTTAAAGCACAAAGGTGTTTAATAACATGTGCAGATATCCACAAGACCAAAGATCTTACAAGGCCATTGGTAAGAATGGATTGTGCCTTTCAAGGACTAGCAGATAGAAAGTGGTACATGTTGGGAAGTCACTTTTTTCCCCACTTTGCTTCAGTCTACAGGTTTTTCAAAGCTTAACATTACATTACATTAGCTATGACAAAAAGACAGAAATTTCAGAACATATGCATGCACGGCTTGATTGACAATGACAAAATAGTGTTTATGAAACACATTTAAAAGCTTTAAAACATTAGTCAAACTCAAAGGCATATGTAACTACATGTGCAGACATTCACAAGCCAGAAGACCTTCCAATTTACATTCAGTAACATTAGTTCAAACATTAAGACAGTTCTACATGTTATGTCAGACTTAACAAGCATTTTTTTTTCTTGTGGACATTTCAAAGACAAAATGATTATCAACAAAAATATAAACGATACATTAAAGCTATAGTGCGTAGTTTCTGTCTCTCCAATGAAGAATTCTAAGTAATGACAACAATTCTGTTTGTGCATCCACATAACACAAGCCTTCCGTGATTTCCCTTCACCCCAACCCCTCCTCCACAGTTTCTACGTAGTTGAGGAGGACACGGAGGATTAAAAAAACATGATGAAATCTTCAGAAGAAGAGGTAATTATCTTTTCCGAGTTTCTGCGCACAAAACTTGCCCGACAACAACAATTTCTAAACACAGCCATACTGAGAAGTACAAGAGAGTTCTGTGGAGTCTTAATTAGCTTTACTAGTTTGGCAATGGCTTGAATGTAACGGACGTTAATTATTATTACCAAGTTACGTACCACAGCTTTAACTAACACAAATATTCATTAGTTGTAGCTGTAATTACATCCATATTGTGTAAAGCTGGTTAAGTAGAAGCTAAACTGATTACAATTAGTGGAGGTTTTGTTTATGAAGAGGTTAAAAAAAAAAAAAAAAAAAAAAACTTTCAGCATGCAAGACTTACCTCCATCATCTCCAGTTTCTCAGGATAGGCCAGATCCCCTGGAGCTGGGTTGTAACCTGTGATATCAGTGTTGATGTAGATGTGAGTCCTGTAGACCAGCCTCTCCTGGACATCCTCCAGCATTTGCTTTACCAATGCATCAAAGGCCCCCAACTGAGTAGCTACATAGAAGAGGTCAAGAGGTCAGTCTACAGTTGAAAGACTATCAAAATTCAAAAAAAAAAAAAAAAAAACTTTGCTTTCTAGCCAAACACAGAATTACATTTTTTTTAACCAAAGCAAGGTAAAAGCACATCCCCTAGTATATATTTTCACTGGAGTTTGTGTTCTCAGCTACCAACCGATTAACTGACTGGACTGTTAACTTCCCAAAACCTCTGTGTAAGTTGTGATAACATTTTGAAAAGGTTTGCCATTTTGAATATATGCCTATTGGCTTTCATGCCGAGAGAAATGACAAAATCTATGCCACTTTCGTGTCTGCATGGTAAATATGTAGCTAGAGCCTACCGCAGGCTTACTTAGCTTGACGACTGGAAACATGAGGAAACAACTAGCTTGGCTCTGTCCAAGGTAACAAGATGGCAATGTAATCAGTCTCCAAACTCCAGCAAAGCTCTGAGCAGCTTAACATTTAACACCCTTGTGAGAAGCTTTGAGGAGAACTAAATCTCTAACCTACCATTGTTTTGAACATGGTCTTCCAGCATCTCGTTCTTGAGGATACTGCAGAGCTCAGACAGGGTTTCCAGGTGGATGATGTGGATGATTAGAGGCCGGAGGACATCATACAGGGACAAGCATAAGTTCTCCAGCAGCTCGCTGTCAGAGATTAAACACCGTTTCATTGCTTTGTACAACTGAGAAGTCTAAAATTATACTTTCTGATAAATTCCAGCTTTGACTTTTTTCTTTTAAGTTAAGGAATAAAGTAACTAAAAATAATTATGCAAACTGTTAACGTGTTTGCTCTTAAATGATAATACAATTCTCTACCAATGCTGTATAAATTGTATTTTGAGCATTTAACACATCAAGCAAAACTTGAAATGGCGATCATGCATTTTGAAGCGTAACGCCTTAAACCAATATTCTGCCTGCATGTGTGCTACAAGTTGATGGCTCTGTGTGCTCATTGATCATGTTCCCAATGAGGCAGGCGCTACTCACTCTAATTTGGGTGTAGGTTTAGAGAAGAACTCTTTGTAGAGTTGGTGTTCATCCTGGCAGACGTGAACCATAAAAGCACAGCCACTGCGAACCTGTACAAATACACATAATGATCAGCCGCTGCAGAGTCTACCAATACTTTGCCTAGGCTCCACTTCAAACAAGCAAATACACCCTCCTCCCACATAAATGATGCAGGCCCCCATTACAGCAATCATTAACAAGATGCATAACCTTTCTAGTTTCAATAAAATAAAAATCTCGGACAGGTGTGGCGGCTGTTATGACGTTTGTTGTATGAAATTCTGACCTTTAATTATAGCATCCCAATCAGGCCAATTAGTGTTTTTAAATGCCACAACAGCGTCAAAATACATAGTTTACATACATAATTTCAAGGTGCCAAAATGATCTCTTAGGTATAAATTTAGAATAAAAAAAACTTTACCATGTATTTTGGTAACAACTAGGCCTGATCTCGATTCACCCTGTTCACAATTTAATTTGTAAATGAATTTGATTAAAAAATAAAATAATTTGAGGCCTCTATGTTTACAGGCTTGTGTTGATGCACAATGTGCTATAGGTGCCAAAAACATGGGTTAATATGTGGATTAATACTAGGGAGTCTACACAACTGTGAGTCGATTGACTTCTAAAATTGTTTTATGTTTTTGTTGAATTATACTTTTTCTGATCTTTTCAAATCCCGACTAATAACCCATATTACAAAATCTATTACAAAAAAGTAACTACATTTCTAAAACTAATAAAAACGAAACTAAGCAATTTCAAAAAACGAAACTAAAGTAGCTTTTTTTGGTTTGTTACTGCCAATTGTTTTGTCATGGTCACAAAAATTGTGGCAGAAAATCGTGATATCAATTCTAAGAAAAAGAAAATTGTGATTTGTATTTTTCCCTGAATCGTGCATGCCTAGTGCCAACCTTTAGGCGAGTTAATTTTTTAAACAGTAAAGGATAGTACTGCACTACAGCACAATAGTCACTGCTTTATAGATAAGGTATGACAGAGAACACAAACACACTTTGCACAGTAATTCACTTGTGAAGAAAACAAAAGTATGCTTTGGATGCCTGCTGTGCACAACCTCATTTATCATATGAACAGCTGAGTGTCTGCACCAAACAATCCACCAAATATCCCAGAGGGACCATACTGTGCAATCTTTGCCAGCTCAAATGTCACTTAAAGGTCAGTTCTGCTTAGAGCAAGTCACGTCTTACCAATGCGCAGTGGTCTTTGCTGTTTTGGTTGGTCAGCTCAGTAATGGTGGATGTAATGCTGGGACTGAGGAGCAGCTCTCTCTGGTCATGGTAGCACTGATGAATTTCATCTAGGAGCTGACTGTATCTGCTCACATCAATATAAAAAGGAATAAGTTAATTTAGCACAAGAACTGTAGATAAAAAAATATAACAGGAATGCTGCTACTTTACTCCGGAGAAATGCTGACACTCACTCTGGAATCTTCTCTGCACGCTGTTCTATCTGTTCAATCAGTGACTGAAAGAAGAAAACATGTCAAAGACAAAATATTTTTAATCACAGAAAAAGATCTATGCATAATTTCATTGAGTAATAAAAAACGTTATACTCACTCTAACTTTAGGTGCAGCTGCTCTAAACTTAACATAATAAAGAGTAAAGGCATTGTCTGCATTGGTCAAGCCCATTGGATCCTGGGGGAGACAAAAGACTTAAATCAAGTATTTATACAGTACTAGGCACATGCAATATGAACACGTGTACACTGTTGTTGACTGTGTAGGAGAAGGAAATGTGGCTTTCCCTTACCCTTTTCGTTAACTGGCCAGTGAGATGCTGCAAAGTGTTTACAATGTGGATCTTCATGAAGTGCATAGCTTTAGAAAGACATTGTTTAAACTTGGCCAAATAAACTGGATAATCCTTGAAATTGGGCTGTAATCAGTGGAGATAAGCAAGTGTTAGACAGCTTTTATTGTGATCACATATTGCAATGCGTAAATCATACCAAGTCAGCAGTATGTTGTCACGGTCTTGGTTCAATTTTCCAAAAGTATAAATATGAACTTATTACACAGAAGGAATTTAAACATACTTACTGTAATGCTCAAAAATATGAGTGTTTATTTATTCTATCGCTGGAAATAAAATGAGATTTGCAAATACAGAACTGAAATGTTGAGAGGGCGAGCTACTTACATGGGAGGAAACATATTCAATGCAGTCATCCAATTTTGACAGCATTGGTATAAAGCCTTCACTATTTACAGACAAGGTTGATGAGTTAAGTTTCTGCAAAGACAAATAAAAAGCTAGTTTCAAAGTAATTCCAGACAAACAATTATAATCTTCTAGCTCTCTACTCAATTTAATTTGGCAGTTGCCACTGACATAAATGCATCTACAGATTTTCCTTTGACATTTCAAAGGTTTTGGAGATGAAACTAAATTTGATGAGTACATTTATGAAACATTTTAGAAATAGTTATATAGGATATGTAGCAAACATCCAAGTTCTTTAGAATATATTTTTTTTAATAATCTGGGACATAACTGTCGATCTTTAATAATGATGATTATGTTAATATCTAAGAATTAACATGCACATAATTTACAATGCATTTTATGCCGTTTATTTATTAAACGTTTCAAAATGAAGACCAGAAAATACAGCCTACCGTGTTTATGTTTTCTAACTCATTAAAATATGACAGCTTCTGCTGTATGCTCTCTGCCAAGTCAACAAGTTCTGACTGCAAAAAAAGAAAACAAACCACAGTTGACACCAAATATGAGCTTATACTTGCAATGGAAAAAGAGAATGAAGCTGCAGTGCTACAATTAAGATAATACTTTATTCATCCCACATCGGGGACATTTTTAAATATATTAAATATGGCAGGAAAAGAATGAGCAGAAAACAGATAATTGACCTGCGGAATGCTTGCTAGCAAGATTATATTTAGACAAGCTTTTATCTAACAGTGGTTTGAGAAAGTTTACACACCCATGGTAAAGTTGATTAAAAAGAGGAGAAAAAAAAACATATTTTGGAAATTGATCTTAATGCCTTAATTAAAAAATAAATTAGGAAAATCCCACCTTGCCGTGACATTATAATTTAAACATATTCTACTGATCAAGTCTTAGTGATTTGCTATTATGTGGCTTGGGGTAATAGATATTGAAAAGCATGCAGCTTACCTGCTCTTTTAGGAGCTGTTCACAGGCCTCGTGTAGGGTGCCCGTCTTATTGGACACAAACAGATACTGTTTCTGAAGGGAGTTCAGGTGCTCCAGAGCAGCACTGACATCTTTCAGGATAGCATCACATTGTTCCCGGTAGCAGTTTAGATCATCTCTGGTTTTCCTATAGGGAAAGCAGACAAATGATCTGCATGCTTACCCAAAGACAAGATGATGCAGTAAAGCTACCTACTGGTTTGAACAGCAGTTTGACAATGTTTTAGCAGAAAGGTTGATGCACTGTCCTTTATGGGTTACTGTCACAACTGTGGCCCCTTTAAAAGCAAACTTGAAACATATTTGTTGACTTATGCTTGGTTACTGTGTGTCTATGTCTGTGGGTTGTGTCTAGGTATGCTGATAATCAGATTGAACAGTAGTTTCCTTAAACTTACTCCATTTGAATCGCAAAATAAATCTGAAATATTGGCAGCAATTCAGATGTCTGAAACCAGGCTAGTTTTGTGATAGGTGTGGGGTGAGTGATAAACAAGCATTTCAATGTGAAGCATGTTGAGTGTACTAGTCATGAAATGTTACTATCAACTGTAAATAAATAACACTGCTTTGTGGGTGGCAGCAGCAGCTTAGTCCCTAGGGACCTAGCTTTTACTAGTTCAAGTTTTTTTTGCAGGATGGTAGGGGAAGACACATCCCTGATGCCTCTTGCCTAAAACTAACCAACCCAACCAGAGCAGGCAACAAGTAGTAGCCATTCAGGGTTGAGTTCCATCATGAATATTCATGAGTCTTCCCCTACCATCCTGCAAAAAAAAATGTTGTTGTGGATGGACCAGGTGGGAGGTGTGGACTGGTTGCTGGAGAGGTACCAGTTCACCACCTGGGAACTGCAGAGGTCCACATTTGATGCACATGCATGTGTGTGTAAATAAGGAAAATAACACAATGAAAACATGAATTTCCCTAAGGGGACAAACAAAGTGCATCGATATTAAAAGTCCCATGGCATGAACATTTCACTTGGAGTTTGTTTAATATTAATATGAGTTCCTCCAGCCTGCCTATGGTCCCCCAGTGGCTAGAAATGGTGATAGGTGTATACCGAGCCCTGGGTATCCTGTTCTGCCTTTGAGACAATGAAAGCTCAGATGGGCCGATCTGAAATCTTGCTCCTTATGAAGTCACAAGGGGCAAGGTTTCCTCCCCTTTCTCTGCTTTGCCCACCCATGAGAGAGAGACATCATGGCTTTCAAATGAGCAAAGTGGCAGTTGGTCAAGGCCACACCCCCAGCATCCACCTTGGGAATAGACATCAGATATGGTATTTGGGGACCACTAAGACCTATATAAAAGCATCCAAAGAGCACCATGTCGTGGGACCTTTAAAAAGCTTTACTCTAAGCTTACCCTCCAATAAACAAGCTAACACACTTAGCACCGTGTAGTGTAAAGCACTTAACATGTTTGCACCTGTATTTTGAGCTCTCATCCTGGTCCATGTTGGCCTCTAACTTTGCAAACCAGGCAAAAAACTGCAACATAAAATTGCACTGTATTAAAACCATGCATTTCATTGTGATATAGTATGTCTGACTGGCTACAGAACTCTTTCCTGCTGGCAAAGCCAGTCACCTGTTGTGCAGTTTCTATCCTGTCATTTTCCATATCAAGCATCTGGAAACCCTTGAGCAGAACGTCCTCCGTTGAAGCTGGCACAGTCGCTGTGAAGGGGGACTGCAAGGACCGCGACGAAAGACTGCACAAGTCCTCAATGGGCAACTGCAAAACAAAGCAAGGCTCTCTGGTTCAACGCACCCACAAGCCTTCGTATAAAAGCTAGCTGGACGGCTTGACGTGACGGAGTGCAAACCAGCTAGTTAGCCAACAAGCAAACATTTACAGAAACTTTAATATCATGTTTACAAGGCAGAAGAAATGTGAGCTAAGTTCATACAAAGGCAGCTTCAGAATTAAAGTTGTCCTCACAGACGTGTTAAGAACGTAAGTTAGCAACCCTGTTAGCAAGCTAGCTGGCTCCGCAGTCACATCTCACCTCTGACGGGATAGAGAGCGTTTCTGTTGCGGCTCGGATCTCCAGGACAGTGTCCATTTGTTTCTCCGTGAGGGGAGCCATGGCATCGGTGCGACGATCCCATAACGACAGCTTTTCACGGGTTTCTTTATCTGTTATGTCCAGGAGAGACTGATCTGTGGACGCCATCGTCACTTTCTACAGCGTCAGCAGCTACGCGCATACACTTCCTGTTCCGGGAGCGTGGGCGGGGCTTGGTGAAGCGACTGACACAGCTGTTACAGTGAATTTAATCTCTTCTCTTTAATTCACTCAAAGATATTTTTACATTATTACGAGTGATTTTGTCCGGCCCCAAATCGTGCTAACAACAGCAACTCTATGTATGTTGAGGTTAAGTTAGTTTTATTTTAAACATTTTTTGTTTTTGTTAATATGTCCAAGTCTCATGTTGGATTGAATTTGTGTGTTTTGATGTGTCTTTTGTTCTTCTTGTTATTAAAAAAGTTTTTATGTGGATGGTGGTCAACACCTTCAAATTATAACTCATGCATAATTACACTGAGACGGTTTAAATTAAATAAATAAACAGTAGATACATGTTGGAACAAAATTGTGTTGTAATGTTTTATTTGTCATGTCGTATATCAGAACTCTTGATAAGTTATAGTCTTCAAATTTGTTACCGACCTATTCACTATTTAGTCAGTATTTTGCACTGAATGTTGCATCATTTCATTATTCGTCCTTTCTCACCAGGGACCAGGTTACCACTACTACTAACACAATCTCGTTTCTCATTGTACTGCACCACACTGTATACAGATGGTTGACAATAAAGTCTGCCTTTTCTCTTATCTTATCTGAAGCCCACTAAATCATTTTTACAAAGCTAATGCCACAAGACAGATACACCAACATGATAGATGTAGTAGTTTCTGGGTAGGACAGATATGGCCTCTACCAGCACAATCGTTTATCACAGAAAATAGAATTCCAGCAGGTGGTGCCCCGGGGCACGTTTTTAATACTTCAAATTAAAACGTTTAGTTCTTCTTCATTATGTCTGCAAATTGGTTTATTTTCTCTAAGAACTCATTCAGAGTAAAATACTTGATCAGACTTATTGTATTACAGTCACAGATATAAATGTTTTTCTTTTCCCCCAGCATAGCCTCAACTTTAATGCCTTCCAACTTCACCATACCTGTCTTTATAGGCATGTGGAAGAAAAATCACAGACAAACAAAATTAGTGCCTTTGTTTAGATGTCTTCTTAACCCCACACGTTTTCTCTCTGTCTCATAATGGAAAGTAGACACTGGTATATTGGCTACACTATTTTTCTGTTTGTTTCAATATACAGATAGTAATAAAGTCTTAGCAAACACAGCCCATTGTCTTGAGAAAACAAACCTTTCTACAACATGCTCAGTATGTGATACAATGATGCAAAACAGTCTATGTAATTTACTTTGTTTCTGTCATTTTTTGTATTGTGTTGTATAATTCATTTTTAAAATGTTTTTTTTTTTTTTTTTCACTTAAAGAGCTAAAATTGTATTCAAAACCAGAACAAGCAATCAATTGTGATTACAAAAATGACTTCCAGTATTTCTTTACACATCTCAAAATCCAACAAAATCCTGGTGGCATGACATGGAGGTGGTAGTGTTCGCAGCTCTGACTGCAGGGTGTCTCATGGGGAGGTCACACAGAGTTCAGATTTTTCTTTTTTCTTTTTATCACTTGTCTACTTTAGTTGAAAGGGGATGCTGCAGAATTCAAGCCACGTTACTCCAGAACAAAAAGAGATGTCAGAGCAAATCTTGTCAAGTTGTATTTTCGCTCATTGTGGGTCAGAGTGAGTTCTGTAAAACAAGACTGCCACTTTTCTCTCTGATTGTGTTGGCCTTGTTTTCTTTTCACTGTTGTGTTGTGAGAGCTCGTTCAAGCTATAGTAAGAGATCAAGTACAAATGAGTGTCAACAACAAGTGAACAGCGTATTGAATTATCCTCCTACTGAGACACATATTTAGCATGCTGTATGTATATAAAAAATGGACAAATCACACAGGTAATCAATTGAAGTCACTTTTATTAAATCTTGTCAGAGAGAAACTTAAATGTGAAAATTGTGATGAACGATCTCATAATGGTGAACTGCACTCTGGCATTTAAAGATAATAAATATTTCAAAATGGCTGAATTGACTGATTTCACATTGTGAACAAACTTGTTTGTTTTTGTAATGTGATTTATTTAAGTGCTTTTTCTAACAAACCAATGACAAGGAAACATTTTATTTACGTGGCTTCGGAATACATTGTATAGTGACTTATACTTCTCAAAGTGCTATGACTTTCAAAAATCTTTCAAAAACGTTGCATTTAAAATAAACAATACTACAACCTTCCATAAACATCAGAGTCAGAGAATCCACTTGTCACCCTGTTATACACCTTTACACATGAATGGGAAAACATGGGAAAACATGTAATATGACTTAGACATTAAAAAAATCTGACGCCTATTTGAAAATGAATTTCAAACTGTAAGCAAACCCTTAGAACCATTCAGCAGTGTAATGTACATATACTGTTTGTGCAAAGCAAAGAAATACATCTACAGAAGCTTGTAAATCATTTCTCAAATAATTCTAACAAATTTCAACATAGGCTTGATTAAGAATGTACAACTGGGCTGTTTGCATCTCGTTCAGTTAATGATCACAGTCAATGTGGTGCAGGCAGTCTGGTCTCCTTTCGGGTGTACAAAGAAAATCCAGCAGGACAGGTTTTGTCAGTTGTTGTAGTCTGTCCCCTCTAAGTGATCTGGGATAGGCAGTCCAGTGAGGACTGTTAAACACCTGTTCCAGACATTGAACACGGGGCAGACTGGCTGAGCAAAGGCAACATCAAATGTGTGCAAGTGCTGAGTGCCGACAGCGTCGTAGAAAGACAGAGATCCAGAGTCATAGTCCAACAGCACTCCGAGACGACGCAGGTGCGGTGAAGGCTCGATGGGCATCTCCTTACTGTTGTGACGTACCACCCACGAGTTGTTGCACCGAGACAGTACCCAGGATGCAGAGTTTTTGCCAACCCACTCTTGTTTTGGTGCTGACTTGTAGGCAATGCCTACTGCAAACCTGCATGCCCAAATGGAAAAAAACAGAGATTTAATACTACATTTCTAGCATTGTAAAGCTTTTACCAAAATTACCAGGATTCATCCTCTGGGGACCATAAATATAATAATAATAATAATAATAAAATAATAATAATAATAATAATAATAATAATGAGTAAAAAAGAAAAAACATGCACATCCCAAAAAATATCTTTCTCGGACCAAACGCTGCATACTGTTAGATCTGACTGATAAAATCCTTGCACAGCAAAAGAAGATAAATAAAAAAATAAAAAAATAAAAAACATTAAGGGACCAAAGAACAGTTTTGCAGTTTACTTTTTGCCATGTACAAAATTTCACGGCAATCCTTCTAATTCTCCAATAATACATTCAGTCTGTACCAAAGTGGAGATCCGAAGCATGGATACACATTGCCATCCCAAGAGGGAAACAGGTAAATGTTTACCATGTGCTTCCTCCTATCAGAGCTTCCCAGTAATGGCGGCCGCTGTCGATGTAGACATTTCCTGTGACACCGTAGCTGCTGTGGCTGGAGAAGCGGTCCTGACTGTGGCTCTTCTTGGATGACGTCTCGTCCCTCTCCACAGTCAGGTTGTCATGGGACAACCTCAGCTTCCGGTGAGCTGACTTTGGGTCCAACTTGAATGGTTGACCTTAGAGAAAGGGCAGGATAAATGCTGGTTTCAATAAGATGCCTTAGAATTCTTATTGGAAATGAATTATAGAATAAAAAATTCTTGACAAACTGTTGGTTTTGAGTTTCCCTGGTTCACTGCTGCGGTTTCCAGCCTGGTTTATGGCCTTCAGTATGAAAATGTACTTTGTGCCACACTGAAGCCCGTGCACAGTGTAGTGATTTTGCTTGATGTTTGGTACGATCATCCAGTTGTCAGCAGAGTTGCACAAACCTGCAGCCCAGACAGACAAGAGAGTCACTGACAAAGTACAAACCCATTTTTCATGACAACACTTTTTTTCAATTAGCCCCTTGTTCAATGTTGGACATTACAAAGTGGGACAATAAATAATTCTATGCAGCATTTCAAACTATAGCTGCAGTTTTTGACTCTTCAAATATAGTTGCATTACCATTCATCCGACTGGGCTTGAGCACTAAGGCAGATGAGAATAAATTGCTTGATCGAGCATGTTGTTAACTTGTTAGAGCAATCAATTCAATCAGTCAGCTGCTCATTTCAACCCCGACTCCGAGATAATATTGAGTTCATGATGTTCATCTAGATGTAAATCCAGTCTGTCTGAGCTACTATTTTTCCCCCACATCCCTTGCTAGACACTGCAAAAAATTGCTGTGTATTTTGGTAACATCTCATTACCCATAGGAGCCAGGACAGAGCTCTCCACTCGAAAGAGCTAAAACAATAACAATATTATGTTTGGATAGTGTAACATAGACCCCAAAGAATTTAAAGTCCTTGATTGAAACCCCTTTCTAATCCCTCCGTCATTGTCTTGTTTCCCACCACAAACATTACACTGCACTCCCACCATAAACCTGCATGTAGACTTACTGACAACATTAGATTGGCTGGTAAAGATGGCATACTGAAGTTCATATGATACGACAGAGAATTCGTCATCTGATGTCCAGTGAACTGTGATCGTGTCGTATGAAGCTGTACATAATTCCTCACGGATTACTGGTGGATTTGGTGCTGCAATCAGAAAACAAAAGACAAATGTTTTTTTTCTGACTGAAAGCTTAGTGGATTCTAATATTTACACAACAACATAAAACAAATCACAATATGTTGCAGAGACCAGTGTGGTAAATAGCACAATTCATTTGTTATCTTTTTATTCTGTCATGTGTAATTAAGCTTGGTTGCAGTTTCCCCAGCTATTACAGCTACAGACCCCATGCAGAGTTAAATTCACACTGCACAATAAGCGCTGAGCATAAACAATCAAGCCTGTATTCAGCCTGAAAATAAAGCATAACTGTAGCCTTACACTTGTGAGCTTTTTTGGTTTTCTGTCGCTAAGAGGCACATTGTTGAAATACAAAATCTTCTGCTGCAATACCCTGCTCACCTGTGAGGTAATCCAAGCTTTCAAGCATTTTCTTCTCCCTTGTGAAGTCCAACGCAAAAGTATCAAAGGTATCATTCAGGTTAATTTCTGGTAACAGGATTTGAGAGGAAGCTGTTGCCATAGAAACTCTGTAATAAAGAAGTATATAATTATTTGATGACGGTTTTATAAACCATATCTGTTTTTTGTTAATAGTGTTGGCTTTCATTGTTCCCTCACCTCTCACAGGTGCTTTTGGCCGTTTGGAGGAAGCGAGTGTGATCCGTCTCCTTGAGAGTTTGGTCTGCCTGAGTGATGAGGGAGGAGGACCTCTCAATGCACTGCTTGCAGCTGGCTATCTGCTGGGCTAGTTTCCTCATCCGCACAGACTGGGCAGAACAAAATGACATGTTGATAGATGAAAAGCTTGGTAAATAACCCACCAATGTACTTCTTATGAGGCACCAATCTGCCAGATGCTAGATTTGATTTTACCTCGCCAATTTAAAAATTCCTAGTGGGTAAAATCTGATTTATACAATTAGAAAATTAATTTTTTCAGTTGTGTAATATCCACAACTCTCTGAGCTTCAACCTGTTTTAAAAGCTGTCCTGGCACAAGAGGTGTATTTATGAAACATCTCTCATAACACTGCCATAGTAACCAGACTGTCCTGTCCCACATCTGTGCATTATTGGCCTAGTGGTTGAAAGCAACCTCAGAACCTGACACGAGGCACGGGGTGAGGAAGGAAAGAGTCCTCCTCTAGAGAGGGCCATCAGAGGAAGCAGGGCTGATCTTACTTTGACACTGAGCAGGGCACAGCATGCCACCGCCTCTCTAATGGCATCTGACATGGGAAAAGAAAGGGAAACGATTCAAGAGGCACAGAATATGCACATTTATTGTGTGGATTCTGTGCCAGATGTTCTCCTGATACTGAAGACAAAACACAGCAATAAACGCAGTACGGGGAGTATTTCAGTGCAAGTAGCTTAAACGAGTGTACAAAATCACAAAAAAGAATTCATCCAAACAGATCCGAGGACATGCTGTCACCAGCCCCCTGCCTGAGCTTTGAGGTCAGAAAAAGAGGATGAGCGATTTTAAATCAGCTGAGATGCCAATAAGTTTTTTCTGAACCATCGTTGCATTGTAGACCTATGTTTGAACGTACTGAAGCTAGGCCTACTGAACTAGTAAAAGCGTGTTTTATTGTGTTTTTATTTTTAAGAAGAAACATATCGTATTGATGTTTCCAAAGGTGACATAGTCTATCTTGCACTATGCTCCATATTTAAATAATTTTTATTGAACTCTTCGTTCACTCAGGCTCTATATTGTTTCTGTTTAGAGTATGTATATGTTGTGTTTTGGTTGTTTTTGTGTGTAAGCACCAAAGAAAGATTCCTCGTATGTGTCCTCATACCTGGCAAATAAAGCTGATTCTGATTCTGATTCTTAAAGAGTCCCATTTTGAAAAGTTTTTTCATCCAACAAACGTGAATTTATTACTGCTGAATTCTGATAAAGAACAACATGCATGGGTGTTGTATGCTAGCTTATCAGCTGTGTTGGAAAGCAAGGTTTTCAACACGCACATGGTGATAAACAAAACAAAAAAAGGTTATCGAGACACAACAGGTGATAAACAGTACCTTGCCCTCCTTTATCTTGGTAGCTATTATTTGTCTCCGCTGCTGTATGATATTGATCAGCTGGTCACACTCCTCCAGCAGCTTGTTTTCTTGTCGCGACGCGTTTACCTTGACAGGACAGATGCACAGATAACAGACAGTGCTTTTGTAAATCATTTATGACAAAATGTTTTACTACACAACTGCGGTTCCATTTGATTAAATCCTCTTTTAAATACATTATTAACAGGACAGTTGACCTTGTGCACAGTTTGTCTTTTTATCCCAAACAAATGCATGAACACAGCAATTGCAATGAACATATATAACAATATTGTGTTGCTTTATTTGATATGTTTTTTGAGGAAAGACATAATATCTACTTTATGTGTTTATTTCCAAGTCCTTGCATACATATTTGGCCTAAAATGTCACTGATGACATTAAAATGTCACTGATGATAATGATGATAATGATGATGATGATGCACCTTACATTACTATTGATAGCCCACTGGTGCTAATGATAGTGCACTTTACTATTGTATAATGTAGAGATAGTTGTTTTTTATGTGGGAGGGGGGGGGGGGAGGTTGATGAGCTGCATGGTGCAAGTTTAATTTCTGAAATGATCAATAAATGTCTATCTATCTGTCTATGCTCTGAAAATACTTAATTTGCAGCAAACTGTATGCATAGTGCAGAAATAATTAATCTTGTTGACGTGTTGGAAAGCCCCTCTCAGATACAGTAATTCATCACTGTGTTAATCATTAAGTCATTTGCCCATGCTATGCCACAGTAGCAAGGCACCCACACCTGAGAACAGTAAACAAACCTCACCTCCACATGTTGGCAGGTTTGGATGAGTTTGCCCATCAGACTTTCCAACTCACTTGTCCTCTTGATTAGACTGCTGAGGTTGGAATCCAAAGCTTGCTGCAAAACAATATTAAAAATGAGTATTTCATTTCACACTGCCACCCTCATCAAACTGTAAACAGCTGAATACATTTTTGGAGGAGAGTTAGGTGAATGGGGAGCATGAGGACTGTGTGGCTGGAGTGTAATGGGCACAGGAGAGGACACACAAGGCTGCCACTGGATATGACTGGCCACATTTGAGTTTTGATCAGCGTAGAGCCCGCAATCCTCCCTGTGTGCCAGAGATACCATCATACCGCCTGCTGAGGCTACGGAGCTAAGCCGAGCATCTGCCAGTGATTTGGTCAACTAAACCCCGGCTGTGTTAATCACTGACTCAGATCAAAGGCTTATGTTTCAAGCTTAATCTCTTACTGTAACTGGGTAGCATAATGACTGTGTGCTGTGGTAGTGAAAAACATCTTCTCATTGTAAAGTATTATTGTTCTTAAATATAAGATGAATGATTAATTAATTACATTGCACTTTAAATGATTTCAATGGCAACAAAGTCCCACCCAAAACAGAAGTGTGGGAAAAAGATGCAAACCAAACATTTATTGAAAGGTGTATTAATCACACACACTATCACTAGTCAAAGGCAAAATCTAATTTATTAGTCTTATAGGATTGCAATAAGAACAAAAAATGCTTGTTTTAACCTATCATTAAAGTTGATATTTACGATGTCTGAGAGGTTCACATTGTAAATGGTATAAAATACAAAATGGGTTCAATATTCAATTTATCTCCATATGTTGAAGCACAAACATAAAACTTTTCCCTTCATAAAGAGTCAAAAGAAAAGAACAAACTGTAAAGAGAGGCCTGTAGTGGGTAGACCATCAGCTTAGATGTCTCACATTATGATTTCATAAGGTGGGAGCCTCACTGTGTACTAAAATAGCAGAGGCTTTATTTTACCGCTCTAACAAATATGATTTATTTATATGAAAAAGAAGGTGATGAAAGCCTTTTCAGATGCTGATGTTGAAGGTACAGGTGAGGTGAGTTCAAACTTTTAAAATGGACACATAAAACGTAATATATTAACCAAACCAATGGTGAATACATCCAAATGTAAATGGTACTCTCCCTCGACAATTTTGTTGTTTGAATATGAAAAGTATCACATCAAGCCAAACAGAGAAAAGGAGAGCAAATGGAAAAGGCGGAAAGGCCTGAGAGACATTTTAGTGTACTGTATTTCTCGATGCGCCTAAAATACAGCTTCTCCTGCAACATTAATACTCTCTGTGTGTTTAGACAGCTCTCTCTAATGGAGGTCTCTTTCCGAGAGTCATTTCAAGCTGATGAGAGGAAAGAATAGCAGCTTCCTTTTAATGCTTCTGGTCCCACACCTTTGCTTTGGCCAGTCTCTCTTCCTTCCTTTCACAGTCCTGAGAGAACGCTGACAGGACTTGGGAGTTTAATCCTGTGTCAACATTAGAAGTTGTATCCAGAGTATGGCACTTTATTCTGTGAACACCACATGGCCAGTTACACATGCGTGGTTTTAACTTTGTTTGAGGGCTGTGTAAGCTTTGTTTAAATCAGAAATCAAACCACAAATATCATTGTATGGTAGTGTACAAATATGCACTATTATCTAGTATCTGTGAACTCAACACTCTATATGCACTGCGTTACATGCCCTATTAGTATTATGAACAGTATATAATGGGTTTATTCACAGTTTGACCTGCTGTGTTTTCTATTCTGATTATAATTTCAATTCTGTCTGTTTTATAAATATTACTAATACAAAATCCTTAATAACATAGATTTGTAGTGTATATTCTCTATTGCATAAGCTATGTAGGACATGTTCACATATCACAGTAGAAAAAAAAACACACATGTAATACAATTAACAATGGCTAAATTCCATTTAGCTGCTTTAGATTCAGGCTCCTGGTGTTGTGTCAGACTGACATGCCTTACTGAGATACTTAAATACAACAGAGACATGGTTAATGTTATGAGTAACAACTGTGCTTTACCTACCGTATAACAAGTCAAAATGTCTGGCCTGTTATTAAAAGACTTTTATATTAGTTATGTACAATATATAACTTATTACTGTATGTTTTCAATGCTTCTCTAAAAGTGGAATACACAATGCTATTTTATTTTAATTATATAATTATTATATATTAAATGTATCATATTATCATTATTATATTATATTCTATATTATATTTATTATACATATTTTTTTATTTTACATAATCTGCCTTTTAGCAGAAACCAAACTGGTAACACAGGTTTTTGTTCCTGAACATGGCCAAAAGGTTCTTCTATCTTTATCCATTTGCATGTTGGGATTATACACCTAAATAGCAATAAATTGACATAAACCATGTATGATGGATAAATAGTATCAGATGTAATACCAGACCAGGATCATGTCACATAATGACCAAAATCAGACTTACGGCATTATACATGTCTGCTCGCAAACACGTGTACACACACTCACGCTAATGTCACAACAGCCCCTTCTGTGGGAATTTCTGAGAAATGTGAGGCACTGTGGCTGTAAACATGTGTTTGGAAAAATCGGCAACTCTCAACAAGCTCAGCTGCACGCCTCCTGGGTCCTGTCCTGCGTGCCACGAGAAAAGAACAATTTCTCTCTAAGATGGGAATTGCTGTTTTTCTTCTGTCACCTGAGGCTGTCAATGCAGCAAAGTGCACATTATATGAGGTCAACAGGATTCATAGACAAATAATAGCATGAAGTGGTAGAATATACTGTATCCCATTGTAAAATTGCATCAATCAATTGAACATATTATAAAGGAGAGAAAACAGATCATAGTAAGTCTTTAAGAAGATAAAGGATAAAGGCATCTACTCTAAATCCAACACCCTATTGTCTTTAACCACTTAAAGAATCTGCATATTGAAAGATAAAGAACAATATGACTACAAAACACTACTGAAGAATAAAGAATTAAAACACAAAGCAGTGTATTACAATTGTCACACTAATAACCAACATGGCTACACTACCATGTCTCATTACTATGTGTCTGACCAGCAATTGTGTTGATTTTCAAAGTATAGAGCCCTTGAAAAGCAACATCCATGTCTAGGTTTTTCCAAATCTGTCCCTGAATGTGGAATTAAAGAAATGATGCTGATCACCTGGTCTGCCTCCTGGTGTGAATGATCACGCCCCACCACATAGAGAAAGCGGCCAGGTGATTTCTGCACAATGACAGCATGATCAAACAAAGGAGACAGGTTAAGACTGGTCCTCTGACCTATCTAGCCAAAAATAAAGATAGCTTGCATCCAGTTCCACTGTGACCAAGCATTGTGAAAGACAGGAACAGGCACAAAGGGTTTTGAGTGTTTCTTGTGAAACAGTAAACCACCTCTTTTGTGAGTAATGCATGGATACTGTGAGTGTTTGTGAAAACAAAGCAAGCCCTCATTTTTATTTCATGCAGTGAATTCCATGCAATTCTCAGGATACACTTTTACAGAACTGAAAAGCTCAATACTACAATTGAGCTAAAGACAGTCCTGAGCTAAAATAGTACATCTTTGATTTTTTCATAGATAGTTGGCTTATATTCAGTTAAATATAGTAGTTCAAAGCTTCCTTGTTATTTCCATGTCAAAGGATCACAATAAAGCTCTCTACTGCACGATTGCCTTGTTGTGGATTATAAAATGATCCCCTGAGGCTGCTGGAGACATCATAGAGACCAACATTGTGTGTTGACAATGCACTGACCCGTTAAGCCAAAGTCTCAATCTTATGATGGAAAAAGATTGATTTCTATAATGAAAGAGACACTTTTATGCAATGCCACCTATTATGCTCCATGCAGCATCTTCTCATGCCTAATTAATATCGGCCCATCTGCTGAAAGTGAGCACTTCCACTTAACCTAAAATCTGTGAAAGCAGTCTCTCGCATTGGGTATTATTACACTTGAGACTCAAGAGAAAAACAACCATTCCAGCTCACTTCATTTGTACTATTTGTCTAAGGTGTATTATACATGTGGTCTAAAAGTAAAAGGCTGACAATATTCAATTTTGTATTGTAAACAAATCCCCAAATCAAACCCCAAGCCCATGTTAAATATGTTTATCTTTAATAACAAGTCATGAATATATAGTTTCATTTTTTTTTAAAGATTCCTCCCAGGGCACTGTCGTTTTCAAAAATGTTACTCAAACTCATACAGTCTTTCTAATTTTAATCACAATCACAATTTTGGCTTCCCACGATCAAATTTGCATGATTGAGCAATATTTTAAATGCGTCATTCCGTTCATAGAACGCTCCGGGTTGTTTTGCAAAGCCAATCTACCGCTCCTTATATTTCCTTATATTTCCTTATATTTCTTTATTTCTTGTATTTCTACTCTATTTATAATATTGTGCAACTACAACACAGAGGTTCCCTTCGGGGATCAATAAAGTATTTCTGATTCTGATTCTGATAAACCACTGTCTGATCATGTGCCAGATACATTTGTTCCATGCACCGCGCAGCTTAGTTTCTAGATGTAGGCAGTCACAGAGGACAGAGTAACGTGAGGAAAATTCCACAACAGATAGCAGCTGGTCATACGTCGGTCACCGGTTTACCAGTTTACTAGTAAACGCAACATTTTGTCCCATTTGTGTTTTTTTTTGTGACCAGTGCTAGTGTGTGTCTGTTAGCTCACAGGGCTATAGGGTGCGACTAACATCTTTCCTCTAGGTGGCACCGGTGCACCTAATGTCCTTAAATCCGCTGCCTCTCCACAAAAGCAATGCTTTTTATATATCGATATGGTTCAATTTTGCGTTACATGACCCCTTTCTTCTCTAAAGCCGTGCCTGTGTTTGGATCTCTCCTCTAACCCTCCGCGCAGCCCCGCCCCGCCCCCATTCACTCACACACGGCTCCCCAGCAACATGGAGAGACACAGCGCCGGTCCACACTTCTGACATTTAAACACAGTTTTAATTGTTCTTAACACAGCTGTATATTGTTAAACATGAGAGGCAAACCTGTATTTGTACCAATGTTTGCACTGGTAACTCTGCTATTGCGGTCGCCACAGCAAAAAATACAGAAGAAGTTTAATTAAATGCAACTAACTTCGGTTCATAGAGTAAAAGCGCGTGAGACGGAGTCTGCTGTACCTGGGCGAGAGATGGGGCCCATGGCCAGAATATCATAGTTCATAAAAATGCAGCACAGTGACGATACAGACATTTCATAAACACAATGTGTGTAACTCGCTGACCAGCCATTTGACCCGTTCTGGACCCATTCATAATGAGTCAGCCATCACTCTGTGAGTAGCATATGCTTCAGTCCATCGCACTCCCCCTCTCTCCTTAGCTCTTTTAATCAGTTATTGTTGAAAACAAGTGAATTAGCTTTCTCAGCGTTTCGTTTTTTTCAGATAATTTTCATTTGTTAATTTATTATTATTTATTTATTTATTATTCATATTATTATTATTATTATTATTTAATTTTCATTTATGTGTTGCAGCTTTATTTATGTACAGCATACAACTTTAACATAAGAGTAATGTAGCCCAATGGATGTGAAAACAGTTATAAATAGTCTATGTGACAATAAATTTCTTTTGGTTAAAATCAACAAATAATCGGGATCTCTATATTAATCAAAAATAATCGTGATTATCATTTTTGCCATAATCGTGCAGCCCTACTAGCGACTATTTACGGCAGGAAGATGGTTTAACTGTGGGATTGACTCAAAATAAACTATAGTGGCCATGTAATGCAATCTATGCAATGGTGTGGCTCATTTATGTGTTTTTGAACAACAATGGAGGTCTATGGCACAGCTGAATAAGCTATATCAGGCAAATGGCGTTTTTCCATTGCATGGTACCTACTTGCCTTGCCTTAACTCTAGTTGCTTTTTTTTGGTTTTCCATTACGAAAAAAAGTCCCTGCTACCTGTTAACATGTACTTTTTTTAGTACTACCTCAGTCAGGTTCCAAGCAAGCTGAGGTGATACCAAAAGGTGACGTGTAACTGCAGACTACTGATTGGTCGGAGAGAATAGTCAATAATTACTGCGTCATCATTGCTAGCGACAGATGGGGGGGCAGCTTTTTTTTTTTTTTGCTGCTTCCAGCTTCTTTTGAAACTAAATTTGTCTTCTGGCTGTGGCAACAGCCACATGCCGAGAATCAAAAACAACACACCTTTTACTTTCTGTGGGTGTGTCACGTTAGGTCACGGCGGTTTTCTGCTATGACGACCAGCCACGCTCGCCTCACGCATGAGGCGATACTAATCTGCAATGAAATAAGGAGGACGGGGCACTGCGGCCGGGGCAAGTCAAGGCATATCAGGGCGAGTCTGTCAAGAAAAAAACGCTAGAAGACTTGTTAGAAGGATCAAGTAATGGTTGTTTTTTTTCTTCATGGTCTTTATTTGCAGATTATCTGCATTATCTGCATAATTTGCTTGTCACAGAGGGGTCTGATTTATCACATTTTTAACAAAATAGTAGAGGTAGGGGTTTGAATTAATTTTATCAAATTCAAATCCAGTATCAAATTCACTTGGACCAGGAAACGGATCCAAAATGGAAACCAACCCTAAAAAATAATGGTTCAGCTAAGTCACAGTAAAAAGCAATTACTGACCAATGTCACAGTACATAACACTGGTTTCCAATAAATATTTCTGTGTTAAAATGTATTTTTAAATGTATAAAGTTAAGAAAAAAAAAATTCTCATTGTAACTTTTTATAATTTCCTGATGAACTGGTCTATAGTTTATAGTGCCTGCGGACGTTTCTACATCACTAAACTCAAACCTCTCATATATACAGAAATTAGCTTTGAATTCTGTGGGAAAGTTTTCTGTAGTGCATTATAAAGCATTCCTCTAACTACAAATAATTTCATACCTTGAGTTTGTCAAATCGGTCACCGAGGGCTGCCACGTGGTGGTCCCGGTGTCGGCCAACCAGCTTACACAATGCACAGATCAATTGTTCATCTGTCACACAGTACATGTTGACCTTCTCATCCTCATGCTCCAGACACATAAGCCCTCGCAGATGGGAGTCCAGCAAGGGCTCGATTAGACGGTGGCCCGTGAACGGCTTCTTGTTGGGGTGGGTGGCCTTGAGACACTCATCGCAGTATGACACCTCACAGGTGACACAGGTCTTCACAGCGTCCTGCGGAGGGTCCTGCTCACAAAACTGGCACTGTACACGGTCCCCTGGGGAAGTCATGGCTTTGCTGTACGAGGCAGCTCGCTCGCGCCGAGTCTCGTTAGGAGAATTGGGTCCACTTAGAGAAGCCTTCTGGTAGCGGTCAATGATGTTCTGTAATGTGACGTTGCGTTTGAGTCCCTCTAGGCCCCTCTGGTTGAGGGTGATGACATAGCGACAGGTTGGACACTGAAATGCGCTGATGGACTGAATTGGCTCGCTGGGCGTGCAGTGTGACACCAGGATACGATGGGCACAGTTGAAACAAAGGCTGTGAGCACAGGGCAAGAGCAGTGGGTCCTCAAAGAGCTCCAGACAGATTGGGCAGGTCAATTCCGACTCCAGTGTTTCCATCTTCAGGCAAAACAAAGTGAGGTTGTCAGCGAAATCCAGGGAAGCTGATCAGCTATCTGTAAGGATGACAGAGAAATTAATTAATTTTCAGCTTTACTTTATCTAATGTAATAGCCAATATTTTGTACTGCTGGTCGGACAAGACAAGGTATGCGAAGACATCACCTTTGGCTTTAGGAAATTGTAACCAGGTTTTTTTTTTTTTTTTACTATTTTCTAAGATTCTATAGACCCAAAATTCATCAAGAAAAAACTTAGAAAAGATGGGATGTGACATTTTAAATTTAAAAGGATCATGCATATTTTATTTGTGTACTTAATAAAACCAAAATTAATAATAAAGCCAAAATTATCCAGCTCTGTCTTGAGTTTCATTTAATTTCCACTGCAAACTGAATATGAAAACATTAAAATAAATATTGCACATGTAAATATTTGCAAAAGAGATCTGATTATGAAAAAGAAGCAAATTGGGAAAGTAAATCCAGCAAGTAGGAGAATACTCAAACAAAAGATATTGTCTGATTATTAAAACACATTTCAGATTTCTGTATGGTGTGAAATAACAACTTCTAGAATGCAGCTCATTTTAATTTGGCAGAGGAATAGTCTAGCCTATCCCCATGTGTTCCTCTCTACACTGTAGTGTGTGGGCCAGCAGGCCAGTGAGGACTGACAGCTCAGCCAAGCAGAAGTGTATTGGCCTTCTTGCTGATGGCTGGGGCTCCACGCTATCATACAGACACTATGCCTTTGTTCAGGACCAGTCAGACACCCCAGCTGCGAGTGGACACACTGTGCTCACAGCGTCTCTCTATCTCTGTACCTCCACTCATTATGTGTGAAGAAGGCAAAAGCTCATTATCAGGACAGTCGGGCACAAGTAGCCTTTTGAAGTTGTGAGGATACAGCAATTACCTCTGAGCTACAGACCTGGGTTTGTTCTTTCCATTCTATTCAAATCTTCACAGACAGGCAGCTATCCCACTGCACTGTAGAAGACAAGAGGCGATTGTTGCACTGGTCTTCTCTGACTGTGATGCATCCGTGGGCCTTTGTTTCTTTGCTATTTTGTTCTTTAACGATAAAGCAGCGAATGCAAGTTTTTACAGAGGATTAAACACAACCTCTTCACTATGCAAACCCCTTTATGCTTAACATCAAACTTTTTGGCACAGATTTTGTTTTGTTTGACATGTTCTTTTTAAATTTAAGATAGTTTGCAGTGAATGAATGTTACCGCATTCATGCATCTATAATTAGCCTTAAACCAAAAATTGCTACAGAGTAACCAAACTGCAGCACATGAAACTACAAAATTGCATGCCTTACTTTTTAGCCCTTTGTTTGACATGTTGTTACTTTAACACACGAGACATCACAGCTATCAGCTACAATATAGTGGCTATTCAACTAGCACAGGTCTTGTTAAACAGGTTAAGTTGCTGCTTCAACCAGGCTGTCCTCAATACAAAAATGAATAAAGAGCTTTGTAATACAAACACAAAGCAAAGACGCTAATCCTCGGATGTCATCACCTGTTGTGTGATATACCCAGAAAGCTTGTAAAACAACACTGTGGCAAAGAACCACTGCAAACTGGATTACAACCCCAAGTACATTAGGCACTCCTGAAAGCTCTCTCCATTCATTCACAGTGTTCTATACCTACCGATGGATTCCACCCCACTTTGCAATGCAGAGACATTTCTGCTGAAGGAAAACTTCTGATCTAAATCATGAAAACATATTAACGTCAGCAAATGCACCAGCTCTAAACCCTAGCATGATGTAGATATTGGCATCCAGTTGGCACAAGTCTTCACAGCGCCAGTAGTCCTGCAGCAAACCTGTCATTAGGAAGAGATTGAGCAAGAGGTAGAAAGCACAACAGGAAAAGTTTCCCGACAATTCCAGGAAAGCCAGCTCCACCTACAGCTGGAGCGCTAGCCAGTACTGGAAGTAGAGAGAGAGAAAGCAGACAACAGTGACAGAGAGGGGGAGAGAGAGAGGGGGAGAGAGGGAGGGAGAGAGAGAGAGAGAGAGAGAGAGAGAGGTGAAAAATCAGGAAAGTAGAGCCCTAGCCCACAGGCAGGTTAGTGTCCTCTCAGCTCTGCCCATTCAGAAATTCAAAGGATCAGGATCAGTTTCAGGTTTCCTTGTGTGACCCCCCCCCCTCACAAATGACTGCAAATGAAGAAAGACACTACGAAACATCATCTGCTATGTACACCTCTGTCCCAGTTGGCCCTCATGTGGGAATTACCGATGTACCATCTGCTTACCATGTGCCACTATTTCCAGACACCCCCCTGTGCTACCTTTCAATTCTCCTGTCATTCAAAAAGAGTCCGAGAGTGCAAGATCTTCTCTGACAGACAGATACACACTGAAAATTTAAAAGAGTTGCTAAAGTTTCGACAAAGGGGTGGGTGTGAGCTGCATTGCTATGCACATGGGAATGGGATAAGCATTCCCAAGGTTTCTCTTTATACCGTCTCCAACTGGGATGGATTTTAGTATAATGAGTTCAGCAAAAGGACTTGAAATTGGGCACACACATTTGAGGGGAATCCAAAATAAAGGAGTTTGTTTAAAAAAATAAAAACTGAACTTTTTCCTCTCTTCTGATTGCTCCAGTTTCAACATTCAAACACAATTCACTTACACGATCATTGTATAAGAAAGACTGCTTTCAGAATACCTCAATATAGATATGCAGGGCATTGTTATGCTTTTACAATATGACTTTTCTTGCACTCACAGGCATGAATCAGGTTACCTCAGAACTGTAATACCCTCATTAAGACAGAAGAATCACAACGGCTATATTATGGTATATAATACCAGAATATCACATGAAATCTATTTCTCAAAAAAATCAATCACATATCAATATGACAACCAAGTTTGCTATAGTTTGATGAATAACGCATGGAAAGTGTAAATGCCCTCCTTTTGGAGTAGAAATTGCATATACAGCTTAGGCCGTTGTGTTGCACAGCATAATTATGCTTTCAATATGCTTAACGTTCAACACTAGCTGACATTACAGGTGTGAGACATATGATCCTAACTGTGTGGCTCTTTGATGAACTTGAGCACCAACTTAACATTTGGAGTTTTATTTGATTAGGAAGTAATGGCTCATTTAGAGATGAAACAATTACATTGTCTCAGATAGGAAGACAATTTCCTGCTCAAGCACTTTCTAATCCTTTTGGTTATGGTGTTTTATCACCTTTAATGATGGCTCTGAACCATGTATTCAGCAGCCAAGAGAGTGATTGTGCTTTGTCTTCTTTCCTGGGGCAGACACCTAACATATTTATCTGTAATCTTGTCTTCGCAGCATGGCTGTGACCAATGTGCAGCCTGTTGCTGCTCCCTTATAGCAGCCAGCTCAGCAGCAGCCCACTCAGGGCTAATGTGATTTACAGCTGTGGTAGCACAAGACAGCTGATTGGACTGACAAATCTACCTGATCTGCAGCTGCACACATTACCGAGATTAGCTGCATGAAGCCTTGCCCTGACCAACATCCATTATTACTGATTATTAATGGCGTATTGTGAAGGGCAAGTTAATTACAAAAACATTTAGGCTACTGTGTTTATAACTCATCTGTCAAACAGGAATGAGAAGTATGTCATGTGTGCAAACTGATGTTAGAAAATTATTATGAAAGTAAACGATGACTAAAATCAACTTTCCATTAAGAGGTTCCAGCTTGAGTGAGCAGTATGTTTTATAACGAAGCTCCAGATGAGGAAATGCAAGGCACTAAAAATCTATAATGTTTGCAGCTAATGAGTTTCATACAGACTAAGAACTTGAAATAGAAGTCTAACAAGCATTAAAAGCGTTGTTGTTCCTCCTTCTTTTGTTTCTCTGTGTGCTTACTGTCCGTGCTGTAAAGGTCATCCTGGTTAGCATCACAAGCTGCACCAAACTCATTTCCTCTCCGAGACTTGGCAGGTGGGATCTGCGGGAAAACACCGCATCCTTTCCACAACCACAGGAACTTTACAGAATGTGACTTTCCAAGCATGCGGCTGCAGCCTGCTGCTCATTAGTCCGCATTAAAGACATGTCTTACTAAGCCCAAAACTATCGTGTAAAGGTAGTTCGTTAGCAACGAAACGCACAAACCAGCTCATGGCATATTTATCTGTCTTACTTTGTGCGTGGATAAGCGATTTGTAAACGTCACACAACAAGAATAATGTTTTATTGCCAGGGAACACGTTCAAAGAGCGACATCGTGTGGCTGAATTACAATTTACAACAATACACATACAATGTGTCTATAGTCCTTACTCAGAGATTTCTTACATTTAAAAACTTTACAAAATACCAAAATTACATGATGACATTTTTGCAGTTCTATTTAAAAATAACTATGATTAAAAACATTGCTAATTTAATTATGTCTATTTGTACTCATTTAACATGTAAGCTAAGTCTACAGCAACATTAATAATAATATTAATAATAATATTATTAATAAAAATAATGTAAAAATGGCCCTCTCATAAATATTTTCTTAACTTAGACTTAAAACCAATGCAATTTATAAATACCTCCACACGTGTTGCCATGGTGACAGCTTTATCTATTTGTCACACGAGTGATCAAAGGCTCTGGGAACATGTCTAACATTCCTCGTCATTGGAACGAGATAAGTTACTAATTAATAAGGGAAACCATAGACCCAACAGCTATGCCCCGGTTTTACTCTTCATTAGCTTCATGTAAAATGACTCCTCTGCCTGTAGGCCTGTCACAATGTGTGTTCAGATTTATTGCCAGAGCATATATGGATTTAGCAGGGGAGAAAAGTTAGTATCTTTTATCTTATCAGTGGAAAAAATGGTATTCTGTAGGTCATGAGGCCACCAGATTATGGATGAAAGGCTGGGTTTATCTCCTCCTGTGCTGCAGAAGATCTATTTGTTTGAGTAAAGGTAATAAAAAGTTTTTATGACAACTGGGAAAAGGATAGGGAAACCCAGAATTAATATTCAATGTACACTTAAGTGATTGCTCAACAAATTAGTTTATATCCTTCTAGATAGAGCCTGCACAGATGCACATATTCTACAAAGTATACACAAATGCTTGCTTTGACATTGGAAAACTATTCCAGTTACTCCCACTCTCTTTGAGGTTTTTTAATAACAAAATTCCCCTTGGCACTCTCACTCAGTCATTTTATCCCTCAAGACTTATTCACAGTTCAAAACATGAAGGAATCTGTGAGCACAAGGCCAAACAACCTCAGAGAACTCTGCCCGAAGGCTTGGAAACATATGATGACTCAATGTTTTGGTATCAAAACATAGATGCGCAGTAACATATAACAAACAGAGAGATAAGAATGACCGTCTGACTTACCCGCCACATGATTAAATCCAAGCAGGGAAAGAGCCAGTCAGTGTTGATATTTTGGCTTTGCCAAAGCTGATCCAGTGCAGTGGTCTGAACTTTGAATTGAGTAACTCGTCTCGCTGTAAGTTTCTGACCTTCTAACCCTGTTCACCAAAACCACTGAAAACCAGTAGAAGGATTGAAACTTTCCACCTTCTTCTCTGCTCTTACTGTAGAGGCTGTACCTATCCCATCTACATACAGTGGGCTGCAAATTGTTGCATTGGCCAATCACATGAAAGGGGCAGGACGTCTGCTGGTTTGGTCTATCACTGGAGGCTATCAGTGCATGGATTGTTGCCATAACTCACAGAAAAGCTTTTTTTATGATCCACAATTAAACATCATCCAAAAAGCTGAAACTGCACACAAAACATTCCGTGCAAATAATAAACGTTCTCTCTTGATTTTTGCATGATCGGTGAGATGACATTTACAAGTTATAAAAACCACGTTCAGGCAAAATCTGCTATCTGGAAATGTGTTTCATGCTTAAAATGAGATTGGATACAACACAGCCAAAAGAAATAGTGCATGCGTAAACACAGACATCAATGATGATTATTCCCCACATAAAGGACAGTGACGCTTTGTGTCTGAATCAATGTCCCAGTGCACATGCTAACGTTAGATGAACACAGATATAATAACAGACAATCCACTGTTTTTCTCACACAACCATATTCTGCTGGCAGTTGTTGCGCTCACTAAACCACATTTAGTTGGGAACCGACATTCAGCAACATCATTGCTAAAAGCAACCTCTTTTGTTTTTCCATGTGAATACATTTACTGAAATGGAAACACGCAGGAATGTATTGTGGTTTGCAACAGTTGACTTAGATAGTGTTGAAAGTTGTCTCAGATTGCTCGCATCTGTTCACCACTCTTTGGCTAGGTGGAATATGTTTCCAACACCAACATGTGCTGGCTGACACGATGGGCATCCAAATTCACATTAAGTTTGATCCGTTTCTCAGCCATGGATCTGAGCCCACATTCACTGTTTAAATATGAGGTTTGAGGTATTTAGGTACAGGCCATTACCTCAAATGACCTTGTCAGCAACATCAAGTCAGTGTGTTTGATATGGTATCTCTGTGTAAAGCAAGTGTTTGGTATGTAAAACCACAGCATAAAAGGCATGCATCAATTTGGATTAGTTTTGACCCTTAAACCACTGCTTGGTCTCATGGTGTTTCAGGTTAGCCTGCAGGGTTCAATAAATTATGAAAAGAAATGTGAGAGCAACAAAACAACATAGATTTGAAGGTATGAAATGAGGCAGAAAATGACTTGTCGTAACATATAGCTATTACCATATTGGTAATTGCATGAGAGAGACCCAATGCTAATGCAAAGCCAGTGTACATAATGTGCAATAAAGCCTAACAATTCAGTTGCAGAGGAAATTCATTGAAGAAGAAACAACAGGCAATAGCTGAAGAATTATCATTGATATTTTGTTTTCATTGCAATGTTCAATTTTCCACAAATCTAAGAACAAATTGCAAAATGTCAAACATATAGAAGGAAAAGCATGCAGAATACTGCAAAGCATGTTTACTTGAGCACACTAAAACTTTTTCAAAGCCAAAGAGACCTAAAGGGGACTTTAGAAGTCTCCTATTGGAAATACAGATGATCCTTTACCTCGCAGTCTGGTAGTCAGTCAACCAGACAGCCCATAGTCCGGGTGGCAGATGATTACAGAAATAAAGCACAGGAAGATTTTTCTAAACACACTGGCTTTCCTCAGAAGCCTCCCTTTAGCTCATACTTTCTGTCTAGGCTCTACTTCGTCTCCCTCACCGCTATCTCTGAAATTCTCCTCAAACAACCTCCTCTTCTCTAATCCTCTCTAAAGGAAGCCGAAACTGCTCCGAATGGTTCAACCAGGCACCGACTTCTCAGGCTTCTTCCCTCTTTGTATTATTTTGTTGGCTGGGATCATTAACTTAGTCCCATGAGAACATAATGAGGTAAATAACCCCCCTCCTTCCTGTGGGAGGCTGTCAATCACAACTGATGATGAGGTGGTGCGGGGGCGCTTTTAGCCGCCAAGGAGGCACTCCTGATTGGTCACCGGGGAACAGAGGTGCCCTGCATGACAAATGGGAGCACTGGGATGGATAGGCCTTGGAGAGACTCTTAGCAGAGGTTACAAGCACATTTATAATAGACTTGTATCCAGCTCAGTCATTAACATTTTATTTAAAAAGAAAATTAAGCTATATGGAAATGAGTAAGTAATCAAAGCTCACACAGCAAATGTCTATTTAAAACCGCTGAATTCATGAAAATGTAATGTACAATGTACACGGCTAAATAGCTAACTGTTAGGGTTGACATGTAGATCTTTGAATGACTTTTTGGTACAGTCTGGACACTCAGTGGGGGGAATGGGAGGAAAGCATAAAGCTTCCGTTGCCATGGCGGTGTGGCAAGAGCAACGATGCATCTTGGCACTCGAGCCAAATGCCACTCTAATCTTTTCATTGGCAAACCTTCAGCTCTCTCTTCACAGCTTGTTTGTTTCTCAGTCAAGCCTACTGCTGTCTGTCACTCTCCAGTTCCATCCAACATCCCAAGCCAGGCGCAAGTCTGCTGCATTTTGTAAGGAAAAGAAATGTGTGAAGACACTGTAAGCGGGGAAACAATAACTGAGACGGGTCACTTTGCTTCCAGTGACCATGACTAAACTCCTAAGCGGACAAGTAAGGGGAGACAACACACAAATTAAGCATGACTTCCACTTGTTCTGCACACATTACCCACACACTAATGGATTTGTAAACAGCATAGCACACATCCATTTCCTATGTAAAACACACACAGCATTGCTACATTATTCCCACTCCTCAGATGTGTGCCAACACCAGTAATTTACAACAGCAAGAAAATCTACACGACAGTGTTCCTGCCACCGTTACATATCCAAAAATTGCCTGTGAAATAATGACTCTGCCTTTTCACTCTCTTACACTTAGATTAATTTCAGTGCATAAATCTCATGACATTTACATGGATTGTGGAGTCGCACTGACATTTGAGGCCAGCGCGTTCTAAAGGTGCAAATGTGTTTCCCACTCTAGGGTCAATCCGAAGTCACGCCTTCTTTTCTGAACTGCAATAAACATTAAGTAGGGAAAAAAATGTCTCTTTCTGTTTTAACCATGCCAAAAAAGAAAACTTGTCTGGGATGAGGTTTAAACAACTGTTCCTACTTCACCCACTGGAAACGCAACCTGATCCTTGATCAAGGCTAACACATGCAGTTTCAGTGGCTTTCAGCCTGGAAAATGGAACAAAAACATTTAGTTTTGTGTATTTATGTGCCTCAGTTACAATTTAACTTCCACTAATTAAAAGAAATATAATGTATTGTTACAGTCCAAATATGTGACATCTACTGAGTCATGATGTATCAACTTTGACAAAAGAGAAACTGACTGTTCCATCTTAGCTTTTTGATAAAAAAGGGACTCTAAGCCACAATTTAATTCAGTCCAGAGGTTGGGAAGCAGACAAAAACAATTATGTTTCTTGTTTATGTTGTTGTAAAATTGGCAAAGTAATATCTCAAAGTTCTTGGTGTAATCCTATATATATATTTATATATATATGTATATATAGTGACACATACAGCGATGTATATATAGCAATGTATATATATTACATATACAAGTATATGTATACTGTATATATATATATATACATATATATTCTGTATATGTATGTATATATATGTTCACTTATCAAGAAGTAACAGCACTGTCAGACTAATTATTCAAAACAAATGAATATTCATCCCCACTAAACAAGGCCATTTGCTGCCTAAAGCAGTTTTCTCTGTGGCGGTTGGCACATCAAGCTGTAGTAATTGGACCAAGACCTGAAAAGGACCAGAAAAGCCTTCCTGAAGGAGCAGATAAGAAGGAAGAAAAAAAGGCAGTGAAATGTAATGTTAAATAAACTTTGATGGGTGAAAAAGAATCAAGATTTCTCTCAGGGAGGAGGCTAACGTCATCATCATCATCATGTCAGAAGGTTATGCTTCACCTTGGCTCTCAGTCACAAGCAAGTGCAAACTCATTTTGCACTGAACAAAGAAATCCTAAAATCTGTATGTAATCTTGGGATGTCCAAATCTACCATATTGTACAGAAATGGAAACAGAAGAGGCCATCTTAATCCTGGACAAGAGTCTTATTCAATCAGCAGAACACAGTGGGTATGGTCAAAACCACTTCACCAGAATTGCTCACAAATCATCCTAACTTTTCTATTAAATTCAGCAGCTAAACAAAAGGCAGTTAGCCTGACTTACGTGCTATTGTCCAGTATGATCGTCTACAACACAGCAAGAAGATGCAACTCCCACTGACGGCTCAGCATTCTGTAGCACATGGATGAGAGACTAAACAAAACATACAGTGGCATCCTGGCCAGTCTCTTTCAATACTCCCTCCCTTACTGCTACAGATCCCCACCCTGCCCCAGCCCCAGCCGTTTGCTCATGCAAGCATAAAACATGCCCAGGAAGCGTCATTTCGACTGGGTCATTTCATGGATATTGTCTCCATTAATGTTTGGGTCCATCAACCCCCCCCCCCCCCCGTCCTACTCTGTGGGGTTGAGCTCCTGCCCTTGGCTCCCCACCCTTTCAGCAAAAAGACAAAGATGTAGCAAATGGAGAGACAAAGGGGGGGTGCATGAACCTTGGGGAGCACATTTTTGATGAGTTTCGGACTACACAACCAGGCCCTGAACAGATGGGATCAGTCTCCAGGGCCCTGCTGCATGGTTGCATTTAATACACAGCTCCATACATCCTCACAATAAATGTTTGCTGCTCACAAAATGGCACTCATTAGATCAGAGACCACAAACAAGGCAACACAAACAAAATATCTTTATCATGTTGTGTTTTCTTAAGCCCTAACTTATTAATGCAATTAAAGAACGTGGCTGATTGATTTAGCACATGCTTTGGCATCAAGATGGTATTGTTGAACACTGATCTAAGCAGCAATGATTGTTTTCCTAGTATTGTCCAAAACAGCTACTCCTCATTTTGCCAGTAAACAATAAGATGAAAGCGTAGTCTCTCCTCACCATGGCAAAGGTTCAAGATTTGAATTGTTCTCATCCCCAAGGCATCCTGCCCATGACTGAGCAACACACAATCAATCCAAACATCAAGCAAATAAATGAACACGTTAGTGCCTAGCCTATTAACACTTACTGCAATTTATCTTTAACATTGAGGTGCAATTCAAAAGAAAAGTCCACCCTTTTAATTATTAAAGCTATGTATCACAAAGGCATGTTGAAGCTTATACAATATCTGCTGTGAGTGTCACTTCAGTCAATGTCTACATGCATTTAGTGTGGGTTATGATTAGCTGGCAGAACATATAGGACTGTGGTGAGCATTGACCTGGAATTGATTCTTTTCCTCTGAGTATATATGCTGCAGTTTTATTAGTTCTGTGTTCATGGTTTTGCCAACAACCGAATCAATTGTCAATGTAGTTATCCTGTGTAGCACACAATAAAAAGCTCTGAACGTAACTGGTGTAACTGGATAAAGTACAAAACATACACTACCGGTCAAAAGTTTGGGGTCACATAGAAATTTCATTGCACTCCCTTATAGACATAATACCAGCTGAGATCAGTTGAATTGTTTTTTTTTAACCAGGGCAGCAGTTTTCAGATTACATTATGTGCTTACGTAACTGCAAAAGGGTTCTCCAATGTTTTCTCAGATACTTTTTAAAAAAGATATCCGATTAGTGAACAGAATGTGCCTTTGGAACATTGGATGAATGGTTGATGATAATGGGCAACATAGATATTGCATTAAAGGTCACCCCCCCACTCAGCTGGTATTGCGTCTATAATAGAGTGGTATGGAAATTTGTAAGTGACCCCAAACTTTTGACCGGTAGTGTTTGTTTTTTTTATCTTAAAGGACAATTCCGGCACAAAATGAACCACTTTTCTTCTTGAAATCAAACAATGAAGGAGTATTTAAAAATGTAAGGTCATGTGTTATGTTTAGTCCACACCACAGCTCAGTTGCCTGAATGTCTTGGCTTTTATTTTTTCCTAAAAAAATGAATCCTTTTGAAAAGGGTGCGGTGAACGCCTGCTACATTCTTTCCTGCTTCGAGAAGTCGGTAATTGCTTCCAGCTTCTGAGAGATCTACTGTAGAAAACAAGTGTCACATCTTTTTCAAGAATCTCCGCTGTACAACACTAAACCAATCTTATCAGAGATGGTGCAAGTGAAGCACTCAATCACTGTTCCATGTGCTAACTCCACCTAAAACCCAACCCCCAAATTGCAAATACATAGTCTTTTTTTAGTAGTAGGCCTAGCACTAGCATTTAAAGACACTACTAATCTTATCTAGGACGTATGAAATTTTACTTCAACTCCATGCTGTTCTTCTGTCCTGCAGTCATAGACTCACTCACCACACACCACACTGCTTTACCAAGAAGTGCTGGAGGAGGTCTAAATATCTGCTGTGTTGTGCTGCGTTCATGGGTCTGTCAGAGCCAAAGGCAGAAGCCCAGCTGTTAGGATCTGGTTTGGCAGCATCCGGGCCAAGGAATGTGTTCAAAAAACTCTGCTCAGGACCCTTTTGACAGTTTTGTCACTGTTGCAGTTGAATCAATCACAGAGTGTTTTTAAGCACATAGATACATTTTTTTAAATTTTTTTTATCCGGTCTCTGCTGTGTTACAGATGCTCGTAAGGTTAATAGGCAGTCAAACTGATCCGTTTTCTGCTTTTGCTGTGAGCCTTGGCCCTACTAAAATATCCTCACTTCAACTACATGTCAACAAAGCATTCCTTCAAGACAAGTCCAGGACACATTCCTCAGTGTTGGCCTGTGACACACATTCTCTGGAGTTTGAAATGGATTAAACATTTACTTTTCCTGCGAATGTATCACTGGTAAAAGAATATTCTTCAGCCGCACAATGTGGTAAGTCTACTCCACACACACATCAATATATACAAGTGCCCCATTTCTCCACGCTATCCACACTCATTGGCTCTGGCAATGAGACTGAACCAGCATTGGCTCTCTCCCTGTCACAACAAGCAGTCCTAGAGAAGTCACAGCTGCTGGTGGAGCTGGCACCACTGACCTGATGGAAACCGTTTTGTTTATCATTTGGCACGCAGATTGAAAAAACAGAGCTTGAGTGAGTTTTGAAAAATAGTAATAATACATCAAATTGAACTCTCTGTCCAGTTTATAATGTGAAAAAGGGTGGTTGAAAAAAAAAATTAAATTCCAAAGGCCCAAAAGATTGATTCCAAGAATGAATGCTTTACTTCGAGTCCCTTATAACAGAGGGAAGGAGGGCATTTCAGAGCAATAGCAGAACCAGATGCTTACAAAAGGGAAAGTACTGAAAACCAAAATGAATTCACCAGACTTCCCTATCCACAGTTATTTGGCACAATTACGCATTCTGTTCTCTCTTAGAACAACATGGCATTGCTTTAGTTCAGCTCTCACCAAAAGAAAAGTTAGGAGAATAATGCCGCTCATTGACAATCATAAGCTTTTTTATGCAAATGCATGAAACGGAAAATCATTGACAGCAAAAGCATGACAATAAATTGTTCCCTGTGGATAGGAAATGTCACTTTTTTGCCAGTTCAATTATTTGCCAGCAGTTGTTTTATAAGGAAGCTGATATGAGTATATTCAACTGTCAGCAGATGTGATGCATGTGCACACAAGACTGAACTTGTTGTTATCCGGCTCACCTCTAAAATATAATTTCTCACTGAGAAGCACATAAAGTGCAGTGCTTCATCTCGTATCAACCTGGTTGTTTGCTCATGTGCATCTGTGCATGTGTGTCTCTAATATATTCCTGACTGTGCAGACTGCAGTTGTTGATTCAAATGTAGGAGGAATCAGCATTCCAGTGCTATATATGGCATGCAGTGATTCAGGTGTAATGCTATAAAATTATTGTAATCTATTTCAAGACTTCAACTTTAGCAGAAACTTTGTGGGTAACCATTAAGGCCATCACAGTCACCTTTACTTTTTTTTTGACTCAACCCAAAAGTAATAGTCTTCCCTCAAGTGTCCCACAGCTCAGTCTGAGACAGTTAGAGTTGCTACTCTGGGCAATACAAACAAATATATAACCTAGTTGTCATTAATCTCCCTTCACCCAGTGCCATTAAATGTTTTTTTATCAGAACGTACCTGCTTCCCCATGGCTGCAGTGGTATGTGTCTCTCCTTGTGAATAAATACTAGGCTAAAACACAGTAGGACTTTTAGGCAGCTGCTACTTCCCCTGAGGTAAAACAGACAGGAGACAAGAGACAGGTTGAAGGTGTTCTGTCTGCAGATACACTCCCCTTCATTGGGGTGTGTACACACACATACCTCACTGACACACACTTTGCTTCTTGTCTGCTCTACAGGTTCACACAGGAGCATGGAAATCTCCAGAGAAGAGTACTTAACACTTGCGCAGGCTGATATTAAATGAAATAATAAAGGAAGACAATTCATTATCTCCATGCATTACCATAACTATCAAACAGGAAGCTGTGGAATCTTTACTTGCACCAGTATCACTGGCACTGCCAATGGAACTGTTACTGAGTAGCTTTCCACATTATCTGTAGATAAGAGAAAGAAAAATGGGTGGAAATGTGTGTCTGGGCCTGGTACTGATATACTGTAAGTCAGCGTCAGATAATAGGGATAAAGGGCTTTTCTTCATCACCGCAGACAGCTCCATTGAGTTCCAGGCGGAGAGACATAAGGATCAAGCTTAGGGACCCACAGCAGCCAGCAGGCAGAAAGCAACAAAGAAAGAAAAAACTTGCTTTTAAGCAAGAGAGAATTGTTTTTCTCCACCCTAATGAGAATTCATCCTGTGAGATAGATGACTCTGAGTCTGAAAACACAATTCCGTACTTGCAATAATGAGATCATATTTGAGGAATTGGGTGTACTGCACATCCCTCAAGTGGAGAAACAGTCAAGGTTACCAAGAATTTCAGTAGCAATACATCAGGTCTCATGTGTTAATATTGTGATGTCCCAAACCATTATTTAAGTGTGTTTTTAGAGTGTAGATCCAGGAAAAAGGCTACTTAAAGTGTGAAGGTCAGGTGGCATCCACAGCAGACAGCCTGTTCAGAGAGTTTTCAAGATGCTCTGTCTACATATGAGGAAGGAAAAAAAGTTTGGGATTAGAGGGACTTTTTACACACCTGTTATGGCGGGATGATTACACCTTTACAGTTTGATTCATTTCAGTATATGCAGTTTGATGACTTCAACACATTTCCAGCAAAGCTAACCCCCAACATCAACCTCAGCAGACATCTGAACAGTCAAATGATGGAAATGTTTGGGTGTGCAAATGATTTACTGTAAATTTGCAGCTCGACTTAGGTGTAAAGGGCAAAGAGTGTAATGCTGTAAGTATGTGTTCAAGTATAACATTTCCTAGTAAAAACAATGTTAGACTGATGAAAAGGATATGACTGATACAAACAGTAGTGTGTCTACTTTGCTCCTGACATTTTGTTTTGTCCAGATATTATCCAGAACTGATGCCGTTGCTGCCGCGCTAATGAAACATTGAAACATTTTCCCATCATGTGTTTTGATGATCACAACAAATGTTCTATGGGGACTACAGAGAAGATTGCGAACAAAAGGCAGAAAGAAAAGCTTCAGAAAGATCCTAGAAGGCCACAGCACCATTTACAATTCAGTTATAAATCAGAAGCATGTGCTGAATTCTGTTCAAACTGACTTCCTGTGTTTGGTGCAAAAATGCAATGAGGAGAACGATGCAATCAATAAGCCCAAACACTTAGTGATTCTTGGGTATTTATGCAAACCCCTTGATGCTGTAGTGTTTAACATTTTGCTCTCAGGTTTGACCTTTTCTGTAAAACTTCTCTGTAAACTAATAAGTTGCCTTCATCCTTAAAGTGTATGTTACACTGGAAAGTAAATCTTCATTAATGGCTACTCAATAAAAGCACACACTCAACAAAGGAAAGAGAGCTTTAACATCATATGCTCTTTTACCATGGAATGAACTTCTAAAGATAAAGAAAAAAAAGGATGGTTGATTGTTACACAGGAACTTTTAAAAGCTTGTTTTTGCCTGTCTTTGTTTCACATTGTAAACTGCTAAGTTACTGTTTAAAGACCTGTAACTGCTAGTTTGGTTGCTCTTCATAGATTTTATTTATATTTTTTGTTCTTTTTTTACAACTACAACATGTTTTTTTGTGTTTTCAGTGTGTTCTCTGAGACTTACATAGGGAGGGATATAGAACAGCGTACTTTAATAGCAAAGCTAAAAAGGCTTTAAACTTACGTAAACGTTCTGACAAAGGTAAAATTTGGACTGCATACTTTCTTCCTCGGGACAATAGTGTGATATTGTACAGGTACTGAAGAAAGCCTTTCTTCTCTCATGGGAACGCAGCCAAATTGCCAAAGTGTTTGTGTGTTTGTAATTTAACTCTTAGAACTGTTTAATATTTTTAAGTCACTCTATAATATTTACCTGGGTCGATCTTCTGGTAAATTATTAACTGCTGACAACATCTTTGAAGCACAAAAAAAACATGATTATATGTTTGATTTAATACTATGTGTCTTCTGTAGTGGCTAAGCAGTAGCTTCTCTTGCCATCGGGGTACATGGGGGAATGACATGGAAATTTAACAAATGTAGCCTGAAGCAAAGTTTCTCGCCAAGAAATGAACGACTTGCATATTTTCTGGTAATGATCACTTAAACGTTGCTGCAAAATACATAACAGAACAGAGTTGCACATGCATTTAATGTACATTAACAATATTAGCCTCCACACTTTTTGTCTGTACTGTAATAGAGATTACATTACTTCATATACTACTACTACTTCATAGCTGTCCCACAAAACAAGCTTGATAACAACAAGCTTTGGAGAAAAACATCTGGATGCTCTAATTCCTAATGTTACATGGGAGTCATTGCTTCAGCCACATACTTCTTTTGTTGCGCAAGTTTGAAAGCTGAACCAAACTGCCTGTTGAAAATGGCTTTTTCGTGGCTGTGCTGAAGTGTGCTGCTCACACAATTTAAACAGTGAATTACTTATCACCCAGCCTGCCAAAGAACTGACATAATTTGAAATTGACCTAAGTTGATCCCCTATATAAGGGGAAAGCATTGCTGGCAATATGCACGCTAAAAACCATTACATATGTGCCGCATATGCGTCCACTAACATATTGTGTTTCATCTGATCATTTGAACAACAAACACCAAAATTAACCAATTCAACACGTTTTCTAACGTTTTTGGGTACAAATATTTATCAAATTTATCCCAATTGGAGCATGAAGCAGAACAGATGGGGTGAATGAATTGAGACTTTGGGGGCTGCAGATACACGGCTCTGGTGTTGCTTCACTGAGATAAAAAACAAGCGAGATGAACAAATGTTTCAGTATACTGGCCGGATAAACTGCAAACAGATATGGATTTGGAAAGCCTTGAAATTAAATTAAAAATTAAAGAAATCTAACAATAAAGCACTACTTCAAATACCATTCATCCAAAGAAGAGAGAGGAAGTGTTACTCAGAATCCAAATCCAGTCAGAAATTGCACCAACTTGCTTAAACTTGTCTAAACAGTGAAACAGTTTGTATCTAAAACTTCCCATTTTGGTCATAAAGTGGTGAACTGGACCAAGCTGAGAGGCTAAATGCAATCACTGCTAATCCTTTAATCTTGAACATTCATTTTTCTTGAAATAAAATTCCTTACCCAGTCATGACCATGACTCCTAAGCCACAGCAATTGACAATTGGGCCATGTGTCACTCTTGCATTCATTAATAGTCTATTGACTATTGTACTGAACATTTTTCTATAAGTGAAATGCTGTGCATTGTATTCACCCAATATTGCCATATAATATCATTGTTGTGTGCTGTCCCTCACTATAAAGACATTGGAAGTACATTTTTGCATACAATAGAGAACAAGTGGAATCAAAAATCAGCACAAAATTCCTTCTTGTTTCAACTTTTGGAAATATAAATGCATCACATTAACTTGACATTAATGCAGCAGTTATTAATGACAAGGATTGTCTTAAAAGGTACCCTCTGATTTTGTTACAAAATTGAAAACACATGCACAATCAGGCCAGGTAATAAATCCTTAAGGTCACCAAGATGTCAGTATACAGCAGCACATCAAGTAGCCTACATGTATCTAAAATGAAAGAAAATTGACTGAGGCTTTGATTTCAAAGGGTTTTGTGGCATACCGAACACCTTGATGAGCTTCACTGAGCTCTATTTGTTCTGTGTAGAGATGCGTGTATTTATCTCGACCTTGAAACACCCAGGCCAGTGCTCTCTTGTTTCTGGACATTCAGTCTCATTTTGGTTGTGACCTTCTTCTGTCCTCTGTGCAGCTGTTCCTGACACCAATGAGCGGACTCTAACAGGATGGACCCCCTGTTGGGAACAGTTGCAGCTCTTTGCCAAAGGATCAACTTATATTCATCAGTGCTGCAAAGATAATATGTGAAATTGAATATTGGATCTATTTTAGTTTGGGGAGGCAGGTCAAAAATAATAACAAAGCATCTCTGTTTTCTTTTTTTTTTCCAGTGCATGGCCTTTTAGTGGTTAGGACATTGAATTGGATAGCATTAAGGTTTACGGCTCAATGCAGTGCATATGCAAACCTGTATGCTTACGGAAGTGAGTCTTGTAAAACACATCCAGACATCCTGTTCTGTCTCTTTGGTCTCGTCAGAATGGGATTATGTGGTGGCCAAATGCAGCTTGGCTCACACAGCTGTGAAGACAGATATAGCCCAGAAAGTTTAATCAAAAATCTTGGGTTTGAGGAAATCCCCAGGCTTTGCTTAACAAGGGACAAGTTTATTATCAGGGCGAGGACGTTTATTGTCAAACCATAACGTGATTAGTTACTGTCAAAAACAAATTTATAGCGCAATCTAAGAAATTACACATCTCAGTCATTTCCTCACATTAAGGCAACTAAACATCCTTTTGTATCTTCAAATATGCATTCCCAGATCCATAATCTGTACCAGACGTCAATGGTAGCCATTTCTTGCATAATTGCATACTTATTGTGGATACTTCTCGCAATTCTAGTACTCTGAAAGTTTTTTAGTGGTAAATGTTACTGTCTAAGCTCAGATGTCTTATTTTCATCCACAGAAAACAAGATGACTGTTGGTGAAATAAAATGTACTCTTCAATGGTAGCAATACAAGATAATAGTGTAAAATTAGATCCTAAAAACAAAGTGTAATTTATAGCCATCGTCCATAACACATTAGTTATCACCACCACCATCATGGTGGGAAAAGGTGTCTAATAGGAATTAAACTGAACTAATAGCTGTTCAATAGTTGTTAAAAACCCACTGTATACCCACAATACACAAGGATTACTGGTTTGAGAAGACAATGAAACAGAAAACCAATTCCTGGTCTTATGATTCCCTCTTGTGGAGAGTTCAGGTAATGCATTCATTGTCATCTGAACTACAGTTCAGACAAACTAAAAATGAATTCACTCTTTGATTTTACCTTTATGATAGTTCCTTAATGACAAGTTAGATTGTTACCTGGCACTAGAAAATATGGCTTCCTATAGGAGTCCAATACGCACCATTCTTACTTTTACGTTCATTTTCTACATTCGTGATAATATACTATAATTTGTAAGCTGTGGCCATTTTTTAAAGAGTATGGATACTAATCTACAATATAGGTCATTACATAAAGCTAAAACATGGGCTAAAATTACAAGTAATGGCAACAACAAATCCTCTTAAGTGAATCTCAATGTACTTAAAATCATTTGCGCAATGGCCACCCTAAAGGTGCAAATATGAATATGAAATGGACAGTTCATACACAGCATGGATGGTAATATGGACATCGTCTGCAGCATTTCTACAAGTAAGTAGATTATAATTGGAGCCTGAAATATTGAAGCTAAAGTACATATCAAGGTACTACAAATTTGAAGCAATATTACAGCACAAACATCTATATTTTTTATATTCAGCATTAAAAGCACATTCATGGCTTCAAATTAAGAATAATAACTACATAATAACTACAAAACATTCAAATAAACTACAAAAAATAATGTACAAACTACATGTTATATCATGTTTACATACACAACACAATTCATTTCTATACAATGAACTCCTCTACAAAAAAATAACTCATCTAAGATGGTGGTTGATTCAAAGTTCCATCAGTCTATCAACGATAAATATTAACTAGTACTGCATATACGAGCAGTAGCATTTCAGCGACTGGAAACGTGACAGAAGCATGGCACCCTTTTCTGAAAAAGTTATCTTTAGTATAGTTCAACCTAGTCAAAAGGGTGCATCAAACTAAGGTTTCAGGCAGGGCGTCTGCATTTTCTTTTGACAGTATATGCCATATATGCCACCTCTCTGTCTGCCAGTTCAGTGTACCAGGGACATTTTCATGTCCAGGCCCAGAGGCATTTGCATTATCTACAGTCAGGGGGGCAGGGTTTTGTTGGGCCTGCTGTGGGGTTTGGGGGTTGGGCTGATCCGTGAAGAGGGAGGGTGTGGAGTAAGATATATGGGTCTCCCTCAACTGTCCAGAGTACTGAAGGGGAGACAAACCATCCATTCCGACCTTAAGTAATGAACATGCAGGGTGTCCTGTCCTTTCTGCTAAGTTGCCCAAGCTGAGGGCTCCTGATTGGCTGCTCAATCCCTGATGTAATGATTGAGGTTGTCTCTGTCCTCTCTGGGCACGAGGAAGACTGCTGCTCCGAGTTACAGGGAGGTGTGGCCTGATTTCCAGCAAGCCCAATGAGGTTTGTGTCGGACTGATGGGCAGCTTGTCGTTACCTAGGTGACTGCTTTGCCCTTCTGAAGAGCCATTCGACTCACATTCCGACATGTCTCCGAGGGAGCCTGGAAGAAACCAATTATTAACATCCAGCATTCATTATACGTCTCAAGATCATCTGCAGCAACACATACAGAGGATTTTATTACCAGTGATACGATGGCCAGTAAACTCCTTACTGAGCAGTTCATGCCAGGTGTCCCAGAAATTATCAGTTGAGGCCTCTAATAGGAACGAAACCGTCAAGAGGATTACTTACTTTGGTTTCTGAAAGCTAACAAAATAATAAGTTTCTAGTATCTTTTTAAAATACCAGTACACAATATACAAGAGGCCCTGCCCTTTCAATTGTTTTGTCTTTAAGACCATTATTGAATCATTATTGAGATGAGAAGATCAATACCCGTATTGTACGGTAAATATAAAGCCACACTCAGCAGCCATCCCAAAATGTCAAACTATTCCTTTTAATTAAACTTTATAATACTAAAGTAGATGTTGCCAAGCACCTTTGTCTGTAGAAAGTGTAGGAGAAGTTCTGCCAGATTCATCTTGACAATGGCTGCTGAGATTGTACTGCCCGGAACGTATAGGCACCCTGTTTGAGAGAGAACTGCTGTCTGCTGGGAAATTACACAGCAGTCCACCTGACAGGACGGGAGAGTTGTTGTCATAGGGAGTCACCTCTCCACTAGAGACTTTGATGGAGTCATTGGATAAGCATCTCTTAGTCAGAGAGAAGGACTCCCCTGCTCTAGAAGGCCTGGCTCGCTGCAGAAACAAAGAACCAAATAAAGATTATAGATACAGTATAAAAAAAACAGGGGGTGCACAATCATTTGGAGGTCTGGGCAGGGACATCACCACACACACACACACACACACACCACACACACACACACAACATCCTCTCACATATGTCTTATTTCCCACCACCATTGCCCCCACTGTCCCTCCCTCCCTCCCTCTCACCGCTCCTCTCAAGACTCACGAGTACTGAGAGGCCTTCCGTCGCAGTAAGTAATCCACAACATCAGGATCAGTTTCTTGCACACTCATCAGAACCTCATGCTGCAGGTCAGCAGGAACCTGGAAGAATCAAAACCCAATTTAACAGAAGCTCATAACAATGAGATGTAAATTGTAAGTGTATCTAACTATAAATTGAGGAACCTCTGTGTGTGTGTGTCTCCCGCATGTGCAGTACAGCAACAGCAGCTACTGTACATCCCTAGATGGCTCACTGATTGCGGTTCACAGGTTCTGCAACCGGCGGAGAGCCACGGCATGTCTTCGCAGTAGGCTACCAGTGTCATGCCAAAAAGTGTTCATACTTCAAAAACGGATTGCTGTCTACCCAACATTCAAATTATGAAATTAATCGTACACAAACATGTTAGATGAACACCCAGGCTCTTATCTTTGAGCTCTCCAGCACAATGTTTTGTTGCAAGCGGTTGAGCACATTTCTCCAGCTGTTCTGCGCGCTATAGTGGAGTCCCCAGCAGGCTGTGCCGGAGTTTCTGCTTCCCATGCCCAGGCCACATTGCTACCTGGATAAGTGATGGCTAGACGAAAAAAAGGGGACACGAAGGGGGGGGCGAATCTCTAGAATTTTTTAGATGAGCCACAGCCGAGTCACGGGGGATTGAACCGTGCTTATAGTTAGATGACGTAGTGAAAAAAATAATACTGGGGACAAAGCAATCTACCCGTTTCGAAAAAGCACGCTCTCCAAATGTGCACTGCCTAGTTACATTCATTTTACTGTGCCTTATTAAGTAATTACACTTGAAATTAACATATACAATGACATTTCCATATTAACCATGGAGAAGTGTACACAATGCCTCTGTACTGCATACAAATAACAGCATTATCCACAGAGCAGATTTTTTTTATATAAAGTTTACCCTATTCACAGAATTGCTCTTTTACACCAACAAATTTATGTTGCCAGCATTTACATAGTGTCTCTGATGCAATAAGCTATAGATACAAGATGTTGTTTGCATGGTATGAGGCAAAAATAATTAACAGCAGTTTAGAAAAGCTAATGACGCAGAGCAAATGTCTATGGGATTTTCCCCCTCTGGCTTCCTTAACAGATCGTTTTCAGATACCACAATTAAGTGCATCTGCACTTAATTTTCTGGTGAAAAGCAGAAACATAATAAAGATGAGGATCTTGCCTTCACTCCCAATCATCTATGAACAAAACAGTGTCTCCAATGGTACTTATTAACCTCTCCAGTGAGGCTTCTCATTTGCCATGCACTAAAAAGAGTATTCACTCAACTTAATTTCACAAGGTTCAGGAAAGAAAAAAAGAATTGCATGATATTCTGTTTTACTGTGACACTACTTTGCTTTATAGGTGACTGTTAAAGCTCAGTCCTTCTCAGAACCTATAAAGTTAATGTTTACATTTCACAAGGTGGCTCAACTCTATTAAGCTTATGAATTGCCCCCCAAAAAAAATCTGACTAAAGGCCCTGACACACCAAGCCCTTTATTGGCTGATTTAACATGTTGAATCGGCATCAGCGGTTGTTGGCCGAGAGTAAAAAATACAAACAATGTGAGGGGCACACACGAGGCTCCTTTCATTTGTCATCTCATCTGATCAATCCAAATCACATAGAGCTGTCAAAACTGGTCAAAAATGACGTTCAAATGTTCCTTTTAAAATCACAAGTTGTAAGTATTAGAAAAACAATTTTTGCACATTATGTCCATAACTAATTAACTAATTAATATTTTTTTCAACAATAACATGTCTTTTAAAAGATCTATATATATATATATATATATATATATATATATATATATATATACCTTCACATTACAAAATAAACTAACATCCTATACCATTATATTTATCATAGCTAAAGACCAAATAGACCTCTCTCTCTCTCTCCCTCTCTCTGCACCTTCTTCATTGCTAAACAATTACCCCCCAGCAAGCTGACCAGCCTCTAAATTAGTAAAATGTAACAACTTAATGTTTAATTCACATGCTCTTGTCACATTGTAGGAAAGCACATTGCTATCACCAGATAAGTGCCAGTTTAGTTTGGCTAATTATTGGTAACCAGCGTATGATGAAGGCATGTTGATTGGGTGAAATTAGCAAGCCAACGTTAGCTAACAAGATCGATTTGAGAACGAATGAAAGACCGGGAGAGGGCCAGTCTGGTTAGCCATCCCCTGGTACCACTGTCTTCCCGACGGGGAGTGAAGTAAATGGACCGTAGGCTCCGTTTGGTTCTGCCTCTGCTAGAGTCAACGCTGTTTGATGTGGGTATCATAGCAACGGTATTCGGTTTCCCTTGTTGAATGACAAATAGATTACCGCCGCCTGCTGGTATGGAGAGTAATTTCCTCTCAAGCAGGCGTAGAATGTAGTCTCCGCAGTGTGTTCCAGTGCTAATTTTTGGCCCAGACAAAGATGACAAGTCGCCGCCACTAGTGGCCGTCGCCCATCCGTCGGATTGGTGTGTCAGGGCCTTAAAACGTTGAGATTGTTTGACAGTCTCTAACTGTTTAAATGCCTGCAATAAGGATGGCTTACCATAAATAGTGTATCATACGTATTGATCATCCTTTGGAGCACACTGATGATGGCTGTGCTCTCCTCTGCACGGGCAAAACTCTGGACTGAAAACTCTTTGTCTGAGTTTTTTTGCTTGTGTAAGAGGTTGGGTCCAAAGATGGTTGCTAAATTGAGTGATGTCATCTTGTTTCCTGTGATCTAAACAAAACAGAGGACAGAATTTGTCTGGACAGAACATACACGTTTAGACACTTCCACTGGAAATTTGAATAAGGTGCACAACAGGTTCGGTCTATTAAAAAAGACTCTTAATACCATAATTACTCTATGCGTGTAAAAAAATGTATTTCTTGGTTTAAGCACATGGGAAGATCAAAAGAAAATCAATTTAGCTCCATTGCTAACTTTCATATGTTATATAAAAGAGAGAAACAGATTTCTTCTAATTTCAGGTTTCAAATATTGGTAATCACATATAATAATTTGGCTGTTATGTGAGAGGTTCACTAGCAAAGCTTTACTTTAACCTGAAGATCAATGCTTTAAAATTGAAGAAATTTGAAGGAATCATATTTTCCCATAAGGGTTGCTAGAATTCTTACATTATTGTAGCTGAAGAACTGCTAGGCACCCTGGAAATGTTGGGACTGTGCACTAACACAGCCCTGCCATCATCAATAAGGCTGGCTCTGCCTTCATTTGTTCAAAGAGATCAAGCAGACCTCTTGTTCACTGTTACAGTATGTATGCACTTGGACTAAGGCCAAGAATAAACTTGTTTCATATCCCTGGGAAACAGTTAATCTCTTTTTTGACAATTGGTAGTCAACAAGTAAGATTAATATGAAAAGATGAACATTACAACAAAAGGGACTGTGTGCCCAGCTATATGGAGTAGGAAAGAAATACTGGTTTCTGTAGGTGCAAATATGTAGCTGTTGATATGAACTGTTTCCCACTATGTTGAAATGTACTTACATTTCCTGTTGTTTACAACACATAAACTAAACAAAATAAATGATGACAGAACAGTATGACTATGGGGAAGCATAGCGTTAGTGTAATGTGGTTAGTGTTGGTTGTGCATCATTTAATTATGTTTCCCACAATGGATGATTATGCATAATGTGCTGTGCTTTGGCACATAATTTTCTTCAAATTAGAGGCTGCAGGTGTAACAAACAGCTGTCTTACTGCCTTCAGATGGCTGCTGGGATTCATCACAATCACATTAAACTTGTAAACAGTTTATTTTCAGTGATAGCTGCTAACTTCCTTAAAGTGCTCATATTATGCTCATTTTCAGGTTCACAATTGTATTTAGAGGTTATATCACAATAGGTTTAAGTGGTTTAATTTTCAAATACCATATTTTACTGCACCTCTTTTACTTCGGGATTTTTCACGTTGTAAACCTATTACATGCACACAAAATATATATGACACAATAAAGAAAAGGGAAAAAGCCAAAATAAATAATATGAGCACTTTAAAGGTGCCCTGCCACAAAAAACTGTTTTTACTTGCACTTTTTAAAAAATATGTTAGGTCCATATGTGTTTGTGTTTTGTTGTGAATGTGAAAATGAACTGCTACCTCCTCCGTCAGCTCTAGCCACTGAAAAGAAATAAGTGGAGAAATCAGGCCAATTACAAAAGCTGGTCAGTCTGACGTCATGTTGCCTGAGCTCATTACTATTCGTGAGCTCGCCCAATTGCGCTTGGTAAAGGATGATGATAGCCAGGCTCTCATTGGCTAGCTGTTAGCCAATCAGAGTCAAGCAGTTTAGCTCGTTGAACATTAATGAGAACTGTCACAAATCAACTTCAGTCTTCCTGCAGGCTTTCTATACCACACTAGCATGGCTTGAAACAAGGTAACCTGTGCATTTCTTCCACAAAAAAATGTCAAGGCATTGCCAAGATTTCAACACCCTGTCTTGTGCAACCTCATGTGTATAAAAAATGCAGGTGTTTGTTTTTACACTGTCGACAAACAAAACAGTTTCTTTACCGCCTGTCCGTCAGTGTCCAGGCCATCTTTCGCATGTGCTGCTACTGTGGACAACAAGCAAAGGAGGCGTTGAAGCGTGTCGCTGTTACAGGGAGGAAGCAGAAATATCAGGAGCTGGATGGCGCTCTCTTGATCTGAATAATCCAGCACTGCAGAAAAAAAAGGCCACCACATTAACGTTGATTTAAAAAAATTATAATTACAGTCAACACTAACAACTGCAAGTTTTATCAGCTTAACCAAAAGCATGGTGACTTATTTTTTGGTCAAGTGTATGTGAGTGTGTTCCTTACACATTGTGTTGATGAAGGCCATGTAGAGTTCTCTTGTTAGCAGTGGGGCAGGCATGTCTCTGAGGAACTCTTTAAGCAATGCAGCTACATCATGGACACTGTGCTCCTCATCCAATTGTACCTCCCATCCCTGGTCAAACTCCAGGCGAAGCTGGATAAAATATTGTGAAAATTATTACAGCAAAAATGTTGCTTATACCTGTGGTTGATACGATGTATTTAAATGCAGAGGTCTGATACAGCTAACCAGCTGACATTGTACCTGTCGAACTCTCTTTTTGGAACTACCAACACGAAAAATTCCAACCGTCTGCAGGCCTGTAGGCAAAGATGAATAATTCTCTCTTAATGCTAATATTGTGGCTAATATTCTGCCTCAAAGACATTCAAATTGTATGATTCACAAGGTCCTGAATGATCAAACTACATTTGTTGATAGATGAGATGAGCTGGATATTTCTATACTACACCACTATTTGCACTATTCTTATACAGTGTTACTTTTCAACTTGTTGTGTACCGTGTTTTTCCAGGTGCTGGCAGCAGAGATCCACAATCCTGGGCACCTGCCTGTAAATAGGGTTAAGGCTGAGCTTTGTGTCATGGTGCTTCTTCCTGTTTCCAACTGCCTCTACTGGCAGAGAGAGCTGAAGGGCCTCCAAAAGCCGAGACTGGTTATCATCAAGATCAGTGATGCAATCCACAGATACTCCGCCCTGTCAAGGAGATGGGCAACAACCACACAGGGATTGTTGTGATCGAATGTGGAGCAGTCATTACATGGCTACCCGCTGAGTGAATATCCAAAAAGGTCACCATTTCCAAGAGATATCTAGTGTGGAAGTGTAATCAGACAGATTTCCTGTTGCTCTACAACAGCGTGTTAGGTTTATTGACAGAAAAGCCTACCCTCCTGCGTGTTCGTGGGGCTGTGCCTGGTGTGATGAGCTGAGGTGATTCATTTGGGGTCTCAGATGTGGAGCTAAGGGATGAGTTGCTGCTGGAGAACTCCTTGTTGCTCCTTTTGAAGCTGGAGTTGAGGTGGAGGAAGGATAGCATCAATTCAGTGGGGTCACTGTGCTCCTCCCGCGGAGGATCGTTCCGCTGCCTTTGTGTGCGGTCATTGGATATGACCTGCGACAGCGGTATGCCAAACGCCTGGGGTGTAGTCTCTGTGTGAGGGGGAAGGGCAAGACAGGGAGACTTAAAGTTCATCTTGTTGGCTTCAAGTCAACTGGGAGATGTTAGATAAGACTTAGGATGTGTCAGTCATGTCAGCATATCATACACAGTATGTTGAGTTTATATTTACAGAACAAAGCACCTAGAACTGTCTTTTGTTTGCATTCATTCTTTATATTTAAATGTGATCTTTAAAAAGACGTTACTCAAAATAAATATGACAAAAAAAACACCTAGAACAAGAAGATTAATCCCTAATTAACAGTTCGGCAGTGCACACTCAATATTCAGAGTAGGAGAGCACATACCTTCTGAAGTGCCTTTGTAAACAAAAAGAAAAAAGAGGAAAGAGGGGGCTGGCCGAGCCAAAGGATGGGCTGTAATGAATTAGCCAGCACTTAAAATAGTTTTGGTCATTTCCCTCGACTGCGACCGTCTGGCTGACAGTGAACATCACTTTGCAGCCAGATTGTTGCAGCGGGTGGGGCAGTGCGGCAGCTGAAGATCACAGCTCCCTCAGAGACTTCTTTACTGTAGATTCTGATCACTCAGTTATTAACCGGTATAAACAGCTAAGAATGTCTGCTTCAGTAAGTCTATACAGATTCAGCCAAAATGACCAAAGAGGACCTTTTCAAGTGTCAAAGGCTGACTAGATTAGAAACCGGAGGGGAATACTGACTGACAGGACTCAGCGTCTCACCCACAGACCTAAAAAATAACTGTTTATCGTCAATGGTTTCGAAAGACTAACAATAATAAAGCTGACATATATAATAATATATATTAATATATAATATATCTGAAGACAATTTGCAAGGCGGAGCAATAACATCCCCCCTACAGTGTGAAGTCCAGTCCATCCCACATTACCTTTGTCTTTACTTTTTTCTTTTGATAAGGAATCCAACTTCCGCATAAGGGATGTTTTGTGCTTGTGGCCATCTGAAAAGAGGCAGAGGTGTTAAAATAAACAGGTAAATATATAAGTTAGAACCAAGGTTAATATGCCCCTGCTCCGTTTTTTATTCTTAGACTCAATTCCTCGTAGGTTACAGTTCAAAATAGCTAACAAATGCATACAGACTGCTATCTCCTATACAGATTTACAAACGATTTCATTGTTGTAGCCAGTGAGATCATGTATTTCAAAAATATATTTCGTTTGAGAATGAAGTTTGTGTTAGATGTGAACACATTTTTATATTACAAAAGACTACAAAACCAGAATAAAAATAATACTAAAATAAACTGTGATAACACATCCCATTACAGTATGTCTAAAGTTGAAAATCACACACCATGAAATCAAATAAGCCGCAAGACTTAACTGCTATTAATCATGAGCATGACACCCTTACCCAAAAAGGCAAATTATGCCTTGCACATTCTGCCATGTTGCTGCATTTCAGAAGACACGCTGTAACACGCTTTTGCCTGGGACAGAATAGAAACTTGTTGAATAATGAAGAGGACTTTAGTGTGAGTGCGTGTATGTGTTTTAATACATTTAGGAATGGTGATGTGGCAGCCCAGATAGCGATCCCGAAACAATCTCCTGAAGGCCACATGCTGAAGATGAACCCTCTCTAACTCCGATAAGCTTTGCAGAGGGACGGGCTTCAGGCCAATGGTACGTCCTGACACGCTGTTCCAGGTGAAGTCACCCTGCACGCACACACACACACACCACACACACACACACACACACACACACACACACACACACACACACACACACACATTTTTTTTCTTTTTATGTAATCTAACTTCTGCGTCCCAGAATTGGGCCAGTTGCTTTACCAGAGAAAAGCAGCAAAAACATACTGTATGTACTGTTATGTACTGTAGATGACCTTGTTTTACAAGTAGCAAAAAACATGTTTAAAAGTAAGGCAAACCCACTCTACCATTAGATCTTAAAAGTGAAATCTCTTATCTTAATACTGTCCTCTGTAATGAAGATTTAGTACTGTGGTAATGACGTGGCAAATAATCTGATGTTAAATCCTCAACCTTTGAGCATCTCCATGATGGAGATTACAGTGCTTTGATCCAGTACGGTCAAGCCAATCATGCGAGCCATATTCCAAAGAGGCTTAGTAACTCATTATCAGGATAAGGCTTATACTAAAGTGGCTCACTGTCATTAAATGAGAATTAGGATTGTCTTACAGTAGCATACTATTTTCAAGTACACATACAGTATGACAAAGTACAGTATAAATATGCAGAGAACATAATATTACATAGTTTTCAGTAGTAAAAACTATACCATAACCTCTGTTGTGCTTTATTGGATAAATAATTGCTCCCATAATTAGATATACAAAATGTTTAATCCTCTCTGCTTACTTTTTATGTGCATCACATATTCATAATAGTGTGTTCATTCAAAAAATACTTCCTTCATACTAAAGACATAATAATTCCCATACAAAGCCTTACATTTGCAAATTATTTTTGTGGTGCAATACTGTGAAATAAGAGACCGCAAAACACAGTCATGTTTACAGTTGTCTACTCATTTTGTTCAGACATTCTTCTTGGATGACTATTTGGGAGTGGAAACTTTGTGCCTATCTGATGATGGGTGAGCTGGGTTCCCACCGTTTCACTCTGTCAGTAAGGTGACACTCTCAAATAAAAGCTAATATAGGCTACTTTATTGTACAATTCAAAGTATTGTGCAACTTGATGCAATACTCCTTTCGCTATTCCAAAATCATAGGTTTAAGTGTTTCATGTCCAGACATGATGTTTGAGTGCACAATCACTTTAGTACAATATTGAAACTCATGTTTCCACTATTTCCTTTTTCTTGTAGGCCTAATTGTCAGAGGATGAATAAGAAAATAAACAAAGAACTACTTCTATATTATAAGTATAACTAATAATCTCTTTTGACTTGTGGATGCCTTTTTCAAACAACATTATATATATTTTTCATATTTGTCACAGTGGAAGAACAGTATCGCACTGAGCTCACGATTTACAACGGTCCATGACAAAGCCATTAGCCTACTTATAGCCTTAGAAAGAAAATAACAGACTTGTGCCAGCTGCTTCTCTACAACGTCATGACCTATCTGCACAGAAAGAAGACTAAGGGCCAGATGTGCTAACGCTTTTGCGCCTACTTCAGGCGTATTTGTTTTAAAAAACAAAGCATGGTAAAAGCATGGTAAAGTAGGTACAAACAGGCAGCACTGAGGAAAAAGCGTAGAATGCCAGTAGCGGGAGCTGAAAATTTCAAATTGTGCCTTTTCCTGCCATGCATATGCATTCATGGGAGGGGGAAGGGGATAGTGGGAGTTTCCCATAAAGAGGTGGGAGGAGAAGCGTAAAGTGAGCCTAATGTATTCCGTGGGGTGTACAAAAACCTCCCGTGACTCTATTTTGCGGAGACAATTCTATCCGCCTCCTAAAAGCGAAGACAAAGAGACAAGCTGAAAGGATTATTGCCACAAGGATCACTCTTTTTCAGTTCAAGTTACTGGAAGAAATCAAAGATGACATTGAATCTCCGACTCAGCGTTCACATAGGCTATCATTCCAGCAGTTGTTAAACTCCTCGCTACATTAAGTAAAAACATACAATATTGGCATCAGCATAATTTTAAACAGTCATTCAGCTGTGGGAATATCGCAGTCTGCGCTCAGCCGTATCATAGCACAAGTACTGAACGCTTTGCTACAGCGCACATGCAATGTACATTTCCCCACCACTAATGCCGTAATAACACGCATCGAGCAGGAATTTTTTGACATCGGCCATTGAATTGCGCTTTTATATGTGTGCAATTTACGGTATAATGTGCGGAGAAAGGCGTTGATTACCCAATGAACTGGAGGTTTGGTAAACACGACATAAGCTGACATGTATCACAGTTTTGCGTGCGCTTTCTGCAGGTTGGCCTTATTGGCGCTGATAACGCTACATTCGCAAATGTATGTACATCTGGCCCAAAGTGTTTGTCCTTTGTTCCTATTGTTCCGAATATGTTTGTATTTTTTATGTATATACTGTTACAACAAAACCAGCAATAAAGTAAGCATACCTATTGAAATGTATCAACTATTTTATCTCAACCCGCCTGTGTCAGTGAATACACACCAAGGAGCATTTTCCTTAGCTGTGCAATATCCTAACTTTATTTCAAGACTTGGTAGAAACACAACACTTTTGTTAGCATTCACTTGAATACAATAAGAGGAAATGTTTAATTTAGTTTATAGCAAGATTGAAACCTCAGGTTACACTAATCAACCACACTTTTACTAGATCCAGTGAGGTGATGAATATGTCTCAGTACCCAGGAAGCATTCACTGGAGGAATAGTGGGAAGGGGTTCCCACAAGAGCCCCTACCTTTTGATTTCTACATTAAATTCTGCATTAAAAGTTTAAAACAGCCTCCTTGCAGACATTGACCCAGTCTCTTTCTGCTCTCCTTCTCTCTCTCTCTCTCCTTCCTCCTCTTTTCTCTCCCCTCTCTCCTCCTCCTCCTCTCTCTCTCTCTCTCTCTCTCTCCCCGCCTCTCTCTCCTCTCTTCTTCGGTGGTATCATGTCCAAAGCTTGGAAACACTACCCCGACACAAAACTCCCTTTATTACCTACTCCTCTTGCTATTCTAAATAGTTATACAAAATGTGCTCAATTGGGGAGGCACTCCAGACTGCATATACTCAAGTTCTAAGTTTTTAAAAAGGGAATACAAAATTCAAACAAAGTATAGGTCCTGTAAGACTGACCTAATGAAGATGGAAGAAGCATGATAGTGAACCGAGAAAACTAGCCATGTACTATCCTGATCAGTGATCAGGAAGGGGTTTCAATAATATCACATGAATCACTGAAAAAATATATATATATATACATTCATAACACAACACTTAAGTGTAAAGTTAAGGTTAACGTTTGATTCATCCACGCCTTTTAGGACGTTTCTAGACTTTCAAAACTCACATACCTGTGTTAATGTACTTACCTGTAACGAGCTCACTATTCCATCCGCTTTTGTTAACTATTTGTGATACTGGGAAACCTTCAGGAAGCCCCAAAATTCATCGTTTACATATACTTACTGCAACCCAAAGTAGCAGCTACTCACAAGATAGGTGATGCTGGGGCGAGAATGATCCCCTTTACACAGACTTTTCCCGGGGAAGGGTTTTGCCCCCAAAAATTGTAAAACGCCCTTAATCCCAAAATTAACCACCCTGGCTTCAAAAAAAAATCCCAATACACACCCCACTAATCAAAGCGGGAGCCCCCAAAAATTAAAAGGGGAAACAAACCAAACTTTTCCCCCTGACAGACCTTCCCACAAATTTATTTTACCCTCAAAAAGGTTGGGGAGGGGTTGAGGGGAGGGGTCGGGGGATCGAGCGAAAAACCCTCTAGGGGTAAACGGGGCTTTCCCCCGGGGTGTTTTAAAAAACTTTTTGAACATAGACTTTCATTTTTACAGTCTATTTTTAACAACTTTATTATTTGGCTCCGTTCTATTAGTATGGGAGCCCCAGGGCTACGCTATTGGGTTTTACCCTTCCGCTGCGCGCGGAGTTTTTCTTTCCCGCCCTGCCCCACTGGCCTCAATACGCCCGATTTTGCATAATCAGACGGACCCTTGTTCGCCCCAAAAAAATCAGCTTTTTTTTAAAATATGTTCTAGGAGCAGGGGGCCCCGGACCTTAGGGGGCACCCTAATAATAAAATCTGGAGTTCCCAAAGTAACTAACGTTCTATTCGTTGGGCTTCGCCCTTGGGCTACCTTTTGGGGGTTGGGCGAGCTGATGTTCAACCACCTGCCCACAATCCAAAGCAAACAACACCACTTGCCCCCCAACAGTGTACAGAGGTAGTCAGATCTTTCTTCTGACAAAGCCCCCTCCCAAATGGCGTGGCCGGAAAGGGGTTTCATAACCCCGCAATATGAGCATGTAAAATTTTTTAAGGGGGGTAAGCGGGATTGACCGTCGCGCATCAACGGAAACATATTACCTCCTGCATGAAACATATTATGAAAAGTAAATAAGCTGTTCTCACGAAATACCAGATACAGGGGGTGAGACGGGCAAGCGGGCTTGCAGCATAGGGGAGAAAATTGGCGCAACGGTCCGCTTTTTTTTTTTTTTTTTTTTTTTTTTTTTTAAGCCATTCGGGCCCCGGCTTTCTCCCCCGGACTGTGGACAAAACCCCCTGAATAGGGAAATTTAGCTACTCGCAGATAAAAGGATAAAGGTAGGGAGAACCCCAAGAATCGCCGCCAAATTGGGTACTCCCCTGCCTTTAATGACCCGACCCCGACAGACCCCCGAGAAGCCCTAAGTCGGGGGGGGGGCCTTTCCCTTCCGACTATAAGCCTGGGTAATACCTCGCACAGCCACGGGACAGACCTTTTTTTAAAAGGGGCTAAAACCTTTGGGGGAGTGTTCTCTAAAATCAAAAACAGCTCTGAGTTTTCCTATTTTTGCCGTGGAAAAACGTATTGTGCGAGCGCGCCCCGGGACACAACCGGGGGAAACCTCCTCCGCACCGTTAGGTGAGGGGGGGGGAAAAAACCCCAGGGAAAAACCCCCGCCCAAAAAATAAAAAAGTTTTTCGGTGTAAGGAGGTTTTTGGGCTGTAAGGTGGCTGCGCCCCCGTCCCCTCTAATGGAGAGGGGAGGGAAAAACTAAGTCACAAAATCATCACTTTTTGGCCGACGGGAAGGAAAGGCTGTCTTAACAAAGCATTCGAGAAACCCCCTGGCCAAAGGAAAGGGGGGGCCCCCAACCCGGACACCAGGTGGTCCCATTGGGGGCGAGGGGGCAACAGCCGTTTTTGCGCCACCCCCTCAGGAAACCTTCCCCAGGGGCGAAAAAAAGCCCTCTAAAACCTTCGTGCGGAGAATGGCTGCTGGTTGCTTTGCGTAGGGAGCCAATCATTTCCACCAGATTTGTGGGTCCAGAGGAAAAGTGGGGACCGTTTGTGGGATCTCGGTCCCCTCTGTGCCCAAAAGTGGAAGGGAACCCCGCGCCCTCGACCCTTATGGTAAGGGGGGGCTTGGACCCTGGGCTACCCCGGGGGGCAACCCAAATCTCTGTAGCGCCCCCCGCTCAGCAACCAGCCCCACATCTCGTTTTATCCGGGGAGAACAATCGCACCTTTCCTTTGGATGTGGTCTCCCCGCCAAATCTCCCGGGGGGAGCCACCCACTAAGGGGGGGTTTGGGAACCCGGACCCCCTGGCGTCCCGGTGCCCCCGAAATTTAAACAGACCCTCCCCCTGGACCCTCCGGCAGGGATAAGGGGGCCGGGGGGGAAAAAAAATTAGGAGGTTTGGGGCAGGGTTTGGGGGGAGGGGGGTTACGCCGAGGGGGGTTTCCCGGCGCTAAAAGGAAAAACAAGTGTGCATTGTGTTCTCTCGTGAAGCGAACAGATCCCCCCCCCCCTTTCCCCCCAACCCTGCCCATAACGTTTGAACTAGGGATTCAATCTCCATCGTTGTGGGGGGGCCCCCCCCCTCAAAATAAAGCGGCCCCCTTTTAAAAACCCGGGGGATATACACGCTTGGAACGCAGGGGGGGCTGTGCCCCCCATAGCGGGAGGCCCCTGGTTTTTTTAACACCGGGTGAGCGATCCCCCTTTTCTTTTTAGAACCGCCCCAATATGTTGTCCGTCCTTACACAACATCCCCCCCCTTAACTTTAAAGGGTTTTTTAAAACCTTTCAACACCGTGGACACTCCGGGCAGTGAAAAGGGGGGGAAGCCGGGCCCCCCCCACCCCTGGCCGCACTTCCCCCCCGCCAGTAGGGGCGTCTGTGTAACCGCACATATAGTCATTTGCCCGGGGGAACCCCGGGAAGCCCTTTTGGGGGGTTCCCCCCAATCCAGGTCTTTTGGGGGGGAAAATGAGGAGACAGCTTCCCGTAGGGGCGAATGGGATGACCGTGGGGGTGAAACCCCTCTGGTTTTTCTCTTTGGGGAGGAGACCCGGGGGCCCACCGGGGTTTCCCCGCGGACCTCCCCAAGAGACCCATAATTTCAGCGCTGACACTGTCGTCGCGGCCTGAAGGGGCAACGGGGAACCCCGGGCTTCCGCCCGGTGCGACAGCCTGGCTCCAGGATCGAGTTCATGTCTACCCCAGGAAAACTCCCGATTGGGGGGGGGGGAAAAGGGCGCCTTTCTTCCCTTTTGGGAAAAAACCCCGCTTTTGAGGGCTGCGACCTCCATGTGTGCAGCGCCGCTTGCCCCAAGGGGGCTAAAATTTAAAATCGTAAAAATAAAGGGAGGCTCTGTGCCCCTCCCGTAGCGGGGGGGCCCGTTTCCATTCATTTAAAAAAAGGTGCGGAGGGAGGACCCCCCTGAAGGAAAAGCGGGGGAAATTTCCTTCCCGGGGAAGTTTTTGGATGTGAAAGAAGCGTTTTCATCCACTTGAAAACCCCTTTTCGGGCCAAAAATTCCAACACTCCCTGAGGGTGCAAGGGAAGGGGCGCCCAGAAATCGGTTAAATTTTTGAAGGTCGGGGGGGCCCATCCTCCAATTTTTTGGGGTAAAAAAATAGCGAGAGAAAAAACCTCTTTTTTCCCCCCGGGAGTGACGCGGGAAGAAACCCGCTGCGAAACCCTTCTACTCTGACGCTTGCTTGACTCTGGGGGGATGAGACCCCCGTCTCCAACCCCCCCGAAAGGGGGGGGGGGGGGGGCAAACGGGTTTTTAACCCCGGGTTTTTAAGCTTTGACACCAAAGGGCCCCGTAGAAAAGCCAACCGCCGCGCTCCCTTTGACGCGGGCGAGCAATGCCCTAGGTTGTTCCCCGCAGGGCCGGGGAGCGCAAGCCCATCCCCCGGGGGGCGAGACATGATCGCTTCGCGTCGCCCGCCCTGTTAGGGTTTTTTTCAAAGGGGAATACCGGTCGCCGGGGGTGGGGCGGGAGGGGTAGGTTTTAACCCGCCCCCCCCCCCCGGCATCGCCTGGGGGGTGGGGGGAAAAGGCTCGCCCCCGGGGTGGAGCTCATTCCGCTGTCTCCCAAAGGGGGGAAAAATGGCGCCCCCTCGCGGGGACGCTTGGTGTGTCTTGTGGGGGGCGACTGTCATAACAGCGTCTTTTTTAGAGCAAAAAGGGGTGTTCCCTTCTCCTTTTCTTTCTTTTCTCTTAAGTGTCCCTCGTCCCGCCGGCATCGCCCGGGGGGGGGGGTTGATTTGGGGGCGTCATCCACAAAGGGGGGGCGCATTCCCGCTGCCGGGATAACGAGGAGCTGGGCGTCCGCAGCCAGCGGTTACCTGTGGCTTTTTGGGGGAAAACCCCGTCAAACCGCGGTTGTTCAACAACAAGGGGGTGTTTGGTGAGGGGAAAAAAGAAATGTTAAGAGGGGGGGTGTGGCCCCTACATGCCGTTTGTTTTCCAAAACCCCCGAAACAGACGTCCCCCCTTTCCCTCATAGCCACCCCTCGTTGTGCTTTCTGGGTGGTCGGAAAAACGGATCGACCAGGGGGGGGCCGCTCTCATGGTCTCCGACCCCGGCAGCCCGCCCCGGTGGTGCCGGCTGTTGCTGCGGGGGGTTACCGTGCCGGGAAAAAACCCCTTTGGTAAGGGGCCTAAGACGCCAAATAGCGCTAACTGCCGCGGTCACTGAGGCATTGGAACCAGTGTACACTGGGGGACGCCAACCCCGACCCTGGACGCGCCACCGGGGGGGCCCGTAATCCGGGGGGGGTGGGGTGGGCTACGTTTTTGTGGCCAGCCCCCGGGAAACCCCGCACCTGTCGCCTTGACCCTTTTACGGGCGAGCGAAGAGGGGCCTTCAGTTTCCAGGCTGGGGGGGAAAAAACCCCCCGGCCGAAGCTCGTAAGCGCAGTAAGTGGGGCCCCTAAGGGGCGGTCCACTTAAAATCCCCGCTCAAAAGGCCGCAAGCGGGGCTGGCAGCTCCATGGGGTTTCTACGCCTCTCCCCTGCCGCCCCCCCCCTTGTCCCCCGGGAGTCACGAGGGGACTTTTGGGGGTGGATTTTGGGGCCTTAGACAAGGGAAAGGGCCCTCGGCGGGCCCCTGGCGGTTTGGGAACGGGAAAAACCCGTGGAAACGTCGATGGCCCCCTTTTCCAAGGGTAAGAGGGAAAAAAAAAAGACCGGGGGAAAGGCGGCGCCCCCTCCGAAAACAGAGCCACGGGTCAGCTCTAAGGACGCCGTCCCCCCCGATCCGGGGGGTCGCCGGTTTTTTCCGTCTGTTTCCCGCTCCTTCCTGCCCCGAAGCCCCCGGGAAGACCCAAAGAGCTTCCGCCTGTCTTTGCTCTTTAATACAGGCGGGGGCAAAACTGGAGGAGGCGTGCCCGGGTAGAGCCTGGCCCGGGAGAACGGCGCCGAGGGAGGCCCGCAGGGGGGGAAGGGCCGGGCGGCAGGATTCCGGTTTTTAGGGGGGTCAGACCCGGCACCATGGAACTTTGTCTTTTACGCGTAGCTTTAAAAAAAGTGGGGGTCGAACAACGGGTCCGCTCGTATTTAAGCAGTAAATGCGGATAGTTGAGGCCCGGTGGGCGCTGGGGGGGAAAAAAAATCTTCACGACGCGCATGCGCAAGGGAAAACCAATAGGTAGCCCAGAGGGCGAAGCCAACGAAAAAAACACAAATTACTAAAAACTAGCCCATAAATCTCTCTCTCTCCACCAAACTCTCCTCTCTCCTTTTAAATATATATTTTTGTCTTCATTAAATTTTGGCATTCCCCACGGGGGTCAATAAAAATTAAAGGGTTTTTTATTAAAATTTTACATATTTATCATCTATTATCCACCAAAATTTTAAGAAAATTTAAAGATAGAAGATAATTTTAAAAGATAGAAAGCTAATAGATGATAGTAATAGATACACTAGATACATAGACAGATAATACTTTATTGATCACCAAATTCGAATGTAATGTACACTTAAAGCTATTTCATCAATGATGTGAAATAACCATTCAGAATTAATAATATGTACTAATATAGCAAACCCCTGCATGTTTAAGTGTGATTTTATGGCCCAGAGAAAAGTTGTCATTGTACATGTACAATAATACACCAGAATCCTTTCATGTGCCACAGAAATATACATGCAGTCTCCTCCAGCCTGACATAAAGGAAATAAGATTTATATAATACAAATAACCTTTGAAATATGTGGCCAAAAGTCAATGCTGCTTCAACACACAACAGGACCTAATAAAGTAACATCCTATACTGCCTGTTCAATGTTAAAGCTACAGCAATAGTGACAGGATAGCAAGTGTACATTTTTATAAAACCTTACCATTGTCAAAAAAAGCTGACTTGATACAAGATGAGTGCACACATCATTGGAAACAACCTACTGTTAACCCTAAATCATTTTCCTTGGTCACCACAGCACTGCAAAAGAATAATAAATGGCTCCCTCTAAAGGCTTCATAAGTTCCTGCAATTTACAAGCTTCCTAAGAGAAACCTGAGCAAATGGTGATATTGCTGTTTTATATCTGATCTGGCTGTTTAAAGTGTTTAAAGTGACTTACAAGGGTATGTCATCAAATGAATGGATATCGTATCACACACTGCCTGGGGTCCTGTCAATATCACCATCCTCCATTGACAAGATTTAATGTGGAAAGAAAGACATTCAATAGGTTTTTAAAGAAGGGATTTCATCAAAAGGAAATATTGTCCAATATCTTGCAAGGTCTTCATATTCCGAATCTTGTTCATTAACAGCTCAAAATTAAACGCAAAATCAGCATAAATGAAACCTTAACATGACTGTGACCAATGTCAGGCACTTATGTGGATCAGAGAAGGGATTCCCCAGTCATATTAAGCAATTATTAATTTGCAGTGGGACAGTCACGCCTACTGTCATTTTCAATGGTGCAACAGATCAGTTCTATTGTGCAATATGCAGGGCAGATGTACACAGGAGATCAGTGCAGATCAATTGCATTGCTGGTTGCTATGTAAATACCTAAAATTAACATAATAAATTAACTAAAATACATATTGCCAATGCTGCCTTAATAGCATGTTTGAAGCATGTATGAATGTTTCTGTAACTGTCATTACAATTATTTCATCTATGTTGCAAAATTGCTTGTTGTTCTGTCTTCTCTCCCACAAGTCAGTCTAAAACAAGGTAAACATATTGATCTATTAGACGGCCAATTACATTGCTGAGTGTGATACACAGAAGAGAACTGGTGATGAGTAAAGACAGACACTTTGCCTATATAATAACTTTACACTAAATGATGCCAACATTTTCTGACTGGAGTGGAGAAACACTATTTTCCTGTAATCTCATGTGAACTGAATGTGGTTTTTCATTGCAGGTATCTACAGTAGCTACTGAGGCTGGGAATACCCTTTGACTTACAAGAAGTTGATCAAATATGTCAGTTAATATTTGATTGGATTTATGTGATACACCATCTCTGTTTACATCTAACCCACTGTTTATTTGTCCTCTTATCGGACACAAACTGGATACTAGTGCTGCAGTTTCAAGCTAGCAGGATTAGTTCCATGCCAAATGGACAGTCTCCTGTGGGAAGAAATATGTGCCTGAGGGACCATAGCCAAGGATCAAGTCATGCAAATAGAAGTTGAGGCTTTCTTTAAGTAAACCAGATGTCTCTGCTTTCCATCTCAGCTCAGACTACTAAGACCCCGAGTGAGTGCCCAGGACCAAATACATTGCAATAACGGATTTTCATTGATTATAGACTCATCTTTTGCACGCTGTGGCACCAGGTATGTCTTGTACACGACCTGTGATTTATTTATAGCATGTCATATAAAAAGTAGACTCTTGCAGAGCTGGGGCTGTTATTGGGTGGAGGTGCAGCAGTGTTTTGTGCAAAAGGGGAAACATTTTCAGACTGACATCACCAGAGTTGTTGACGGTATCTTTGATACTATTGTCCCTGAAAGAACTGCTGGTTGGATATTTACACACCGAAAAAATGTGGCTTTCATTACGGCCTTGGAGTAAGGTTTGCATACAGTAAGGCACTTACTGTCAGTTTTAGCCAACAGCACGGTCATGTGAGTCTCCAAGAAGGATCTAACACCTCAGACCTCAGCTAAACTGGCTGGAGTTCTTCTCACTGGCATTTTGGAGCTCTAGAAATGAGTTTCAGTAGTAGTAGAGCTGTACAGTAGTAGAGCTGTACCGTTGACAAATACCCCAAAAGGTAATCTGCAGTGGAGGTAACATATTCCATCTTTACAATGCTTGGCAAAAACTAGGCTGTAGTGCAGCTCATAACGGTGGCACGCAAGCACTTTTCAAAGTCATAAATCACATTAAATGTCCTCTCTGACACAGAGCTGTCTCTAATATTTTTGACTTCATTTAGATTTACTGTGATTACATTGTTAAGGACTCAGGCTGTTGGATCTGGGTTAACAACTAAAAAGAGACCAGATACCTGGTACTCATTAAAAGCCTATTATAATGCCAAGTCTGTAATACATTTCCCTTATGCTGAACAAACAGAGTTACCATGAGGTCCAACTTAAGCACAACGATACAGATTGGCCGAACATGAACAAGTAATACTGCAAGTACTATACATCTAAAATAGATTTATATTTAACAAAAGCAGAGATACAAATGGCCATTGTAATGGAAACCGAATTAAAGAGAAAACACTTTTTTACCAAGGTATAATAACCATTAAAATGTGTGTTTAGACTCATTGTGTGTTATATAAGAGTAGTGGTGCTGTTCTAAGAGCTATGCACCTCTTCAAAATGGACACATTTGATAATTTGGGACACTCACATCATATTGGTCTTTGTCATGTTTTTAGGCTACTTTTGTTAGGCTGGAAGTTTAACTGCACATGAATATGGGAAACAGACACAGCCTCTCCCACACTTTTCCCAGAACGTCACCTGAAAGTCTGTACTTGAGAAAATAATCTTTTCTGAGTTAAGTCTGACACTTGAAAAATGTGACAACGGTTTCCATTCACACCTCTTTCAACATTAGCAAGTTGGCACAAGCAAATGCTTTTGCTGATGATATTATTTACCAAAAGGAATGAGTTGAATCATTTATGGTGTCCAGTTATTGACGCAACTACAAAACTATAATGCAACATGCGGTCCATAGATAAGAGTTAATTTGTTCGTCATACACTAGTCATTGACTTGAGTTAGGGTTGACTTGCAGTAGTAGGAGAAAACATGTTCCTTTTGATTTCTTTCCCGTTTAAGAAAAAATTAATTGCATCTATAAAATGTAATATGAAGTATGTGATCATTTAAAATCAAATGAAATAGCGATATTTCTTGGCTCCATCATCTTTGAGGGAATTCCAGCCGCTTCTGCCGAATCTGGAAGCAGGCTGTTTGTTAACGCAAACTTCAAGTTGTGTTCGCTTTTAAGCTAGCCTATGCAATTGAAAAATGAGCACCTTTTTAAAAAGTGATATATGTACAAATTCTGAATCACATCGTAAGCCAAGTTTTATAGAACAATCGCGACCCTCTCAATTTATGGAAACACTTAGCCTATTAATTAAAGTCGTATCAATCATTTAACACCTTTTCAACCAATCAAATATGGGGTCAGCTACAATCACGTGCACCGTGAAGCTTTCGGGTCACTGACCTTATTAGATATTTCCTCAGATGCGCTACCATGATGTCTCATCAACGCCGGGTCCAAGCTCTTGGTCTTCCTCAGTCTCCGCTTGGAAATAGTTTTGGGGCTTAGCGAGCACGAGAAAACACTGCTTAACAATCCTTGAGCGGACATATCTCCTTTAGCTGGTCAACTTGTGATTAAACAAAAGCTAAGAAACTCTCATCATATCAAATTCATATCTCTGCTACAAAGGAACAGCACCGTTTCACAGCAGCGGCAGGTCCCCAGCGCGTCACCATGCTGGAGATTATGAAATCCGCGCCTGGAGTCCCTGGTCACCCCACTCCACCTCCCACATACTCTGACTCATACTTCCTCCTTTCAGGATTTTAATAGCGACAAAATGTATGGTAATTCCACCAAAACACCAAAAACAAACAACAAAGCATGCACGAGACTTCAGGGCAAAAGTTTTTTTTTTAATTTATCTGTGGGTGTGGCACAGCGTGCGCGTGTTTAGTCCTGCTGTTCAATTTAAAAGGCGAATCATTGCACACCATGTCAGTAGAGACGAAAAGATAATTAAGCTTTAATATATGACTCATGCAGTAATGACCCACTTAAAAAATACCTTCACAGCAGTAGGCTCGTATTTATTTATGAATTGAAATCTAGCCATTAAAAAAGGTTTTATACTCAAACACGAAATTCCAAACTCGAATTTAAGCCAAAATAATATATATATAATTTTTCATATTTAGCTTGTATAGTCTACTGTATATCCCAGTAATAAATAAACCTTTTGTAAACACACTTATAAACTTACTAAATAATTAATATTGACCAAAGATGCATTGTTTGCAGGAGTGTGTAGTGTGTATGCTGTATAATGTTGCTACTTTTTGTAATCTGATAACAGTATTGTTTTAAATGATATTAATATAATTTGTAGTATGGCAGTTGTTGATTTGCAAGAATTCACATCATCTGCATTTCTAAAGGAACACTTTCAGAACCATAATACATCAAACAAACTTAAACTGTGACTATTAAAATGAACCTTTCAATTCTTCTAATTGAAAGGTTCTTGTGTTGAATCTAACAAGACCCTCATAGTGACAGAATCATTGAACAGACCCTGCCCAAATTCACAGTCATCTTTTGACCACACCAAATCTTTTCCTCACCGTAAGGGAGTTGAGATGCTTGGCATGCATTGCCCTGGGAACAGACTCTTCCTGTGGGAGCCCTGGGGAAGGGACCTGTGTGATAACATGACATGTGAACCAGCACTGTATGGCCATGATAAGGATTCATCAGATACCAGAGTCTACCAAACAGACAGGGGAAGTGGTGATAAGAGGGCGGCTGTGCGTTTGATCCACTTATTTGGTGGTGGCGAGGTTTTGAGAAAGACAAGCAGAGAATTCTCATCAGACTTACTGTTATGTCATTTCTCAGTGGTATTTACGCAGCCTTGGGAACGTACACCCACTAACCATGTAACAGGAACATTTGGCCTGCACACAGTTCATGTATGTGGGCTTTGGAAGACCTCACAGCTCCGTGTTTGGTTTCAGATAATTGCATTCAAACATCTAATGTAAAGTTAACAAAATTGACTTTTGATGCATGTAATTCAAATTTCTGAACGCAAATGAGAATTGCCCTCTTGATCACCTGAACAGCTTTTTAAGAGGCACTCCACTGTCCAGAGTACATAATGAGAAGAATGTGAAGCCAGCTGGCAGGGGTTCTGTTAAGATTGCTGTCTACCTGGAACCACATAAGTTTTTGGGGATACATGTGGGAGGTCATTTTTGCTAGCGATTTATCATCTCAACACTCTGGGCCATTAGAGTTTGAGGGGAATATTTACATGAAAACAAAACAGCATCTTTTGCAACATTTGGATTCTCTTTGATACTTCTCCATGTGAGGCATGTGAAGACCTGATGAGAATGACCACAGTGTCAACAGCAGTGCAATCAGGGGAAAATACATTTTTTGGAGACATAATGTTAATATTACAAGTTTAAAATCTTCATTTTTAAATTGTGTTTTTTAAAGTACTAACTCGGTTTGTGTGTGTAGTGGACATACTTTAAATGATTGTTGAAACTATTGATTGAAAGCATCCTCCCTTTGTAAAAAAAACCAAACCAAAACGAAACAACCACAAGACAACAAGCCACTAGATGGTAGTAGTAGGCCTACACATGCGTTGTTTCTTATGAGTAAACCAATGTGTAGCACCATGACTGATTTGGAGACTTTACCTGGGTTGTTGCGACCAAATCCAGCTGCATCAAAACTAAGTTGCTGCGCACCTTTAACCCTTTGTTCAACCCCTTCCCTGTGCGCTGTGTACAGTAAGCAGGAATATTGCAGCCCCAGGTTTGTTGTGTGGTAATTTGATTTGCCACAAATTAACTACTATGTGGCAAGAAAATGTGTCATAAAATGTTAAATTTTTACGTGGCCTTCAAATCAGGAAATATGTAGCAGGATCCACCTTAAGGCCCTTCTCATGGGAGTGAATGTTGAAGTTTAGTGGTGCTTGTGATAGTCACATATTGTGACAAACCAATGTGCCCCTGCAGCTTTTTAGGTGCCTGAGGATCTGGCGGCCTGATACAAAATAAAAAAGCAATACCTGTACAATGTAATCCAATACAATGGCAGCACATTCTACCTTTGCGAGGCTTATATTATCTTCACTTGTGTTCAACTTACTTGCTGTGACAGATGCACCGACTCAACACATGTTCCATGCCCTGGTTCATGGTGTTTTTGCATTTTGTGGACAAAACGTGAAATATCATGAAAAAAAATCCAAAGCATAGTTAAAATATGAAGTAATTAAATAAATAATCAATGCTGCAAATGTGTTTAACACTGAACAAAAACTGAACATTACTTTGTTTTTTTTTAAACATACATCATATTTGATAGGATTTTAGGATAGGCAACCCTGTAAATCAAAAATGAAATGATGAAATGCCATCCAAACAAAGATCTTTCTTTGTTTTGAGTCAGTCTGCAACTCTTTTAAAATCAAATACACTATTGAGATCAAATTCATATACAACATGCCAGAAGCAAGCTCTGCTAAAAGTGCGTGTATGATGAGCTCTCTACATAATATCCTGAAACTATGCACAAAAAAAAGATAATAAAAGAAACAATGCAACATTAGCCTAACTTAGCTTAGCCTTAAACCAATGCAGTGCCTTCTTCCTGTCACTTGTCTGTGCTAGTGCACTGTAACCATGTGGACACTGTTTAGTGCAAGCAGCCATATCATGGTGTTGTGAATGTATAAAGATATAGTAGGCCATCAAAAGAGATAAAAACAATGCCTTTAGAAATTTTGCATTTGCCTTTCTGTTCATGACACCTGTTTTTTTTCCATTAGTGTGGAGATATTGAGAACAAACCCTGATAAAATAAAAAATAAATGGCTGAGGTCTGACTCAAATTATAGCTATGGGAGGATTATTTTAAAGGGTCGTAGGTGGGAGATACAATTTGATTTCATTATTGTGCTGTATGGCTCCTTTTCATTACTCAAGGTCTCCACAAAATGGTTGGCTTCAATTTAACACAGAAGAAATGCAAAATGTTTACTCAGTGAGTCATCCCATCATTTTCAGGAGATTGTGTAGTCTGAGATTCAGACACGTGAGGAGCTCATGTTTATGCCTCCCTGGTGTAGATGCATTCGGTGAAGAAGTGAAAAACAATTGTCTCTTGAAATCTGAGATGTTAAGCAAAAAACACAATTTCCAATTCCTTTAGTAGAGTGCAACTATATCAGATTGGTAACTGTTATTATTACTCCGATTACCATCTTCCCATTTGATAGCACATCTTCTCTAGACTGAAGGGGGAAATGGGAGGAATGGGGAGAGGAAAATGCAATCTAGGTGTCAGACAAGCACTTGATTAACCACTTACAGAAACAGTCTCTGCGTCAGGGCAAGGCTATGCCATCTCACATTTCCACTCAGCCTGATCCTTCAAACATTACTGGCCACAAGGTATTGATGTTTCATTCTTCTCAATATCCCCTTGCCGTTAATAGAATTTACCCCAGACTATCAATGTATCAAGAAGACCTCCCCTCCCTTTACAGTACTGCCAGGATCTTCTAACCCACAAAAGGGCACATTCGATGCTTGCCCTCCATTAGCTCCAGTTTTGAGTATCTACCTGAGAGGGAAGACATGGAAATTGACAATACAGGCAACAATATAATTTGGGTTAGCAGCAGTTTGGACAAAAACCAAGAGCAGTACAGGTGAGTCTCAGGAAGTTTCACTTCTTTATTTTTCCACAAATGTCAAACTGATTAACATATGAGACGTTCAATGAGGGGCAATTTACAATGTTTATGATTAAAAAATGTTGGTCCCCCACCCATTGATGTAACATATCTAATCTATGACTGCACTAGTATAGATTGTGGACCTTAAGTTTTTCCTTTGAGTTCATTTGAAACAATATTTAGTCTGTTTAGGTGTAACAAACTAAACTATAACTCTATAAAATACAATACAGAAATACTGTTGGACTGTTGATTTTTTTTAGGACTGGGGTATGAAAACTAATAAAATGAACTAATTTTTAACTTAAACTAACTTTTTTTTAAATTAAATTGTAGTTTTCATCTGTAGTAATTTTCCTTCCTCGGTCACATGCAAAAACCAATTGTCTTCCATATTGTCAGGCTAATAATTATCATAATCCATGGCATTACAAATGATGCGTGTTCTCACGGATGCTGGGTGATAGGCTTGGAGCCCAGCCTGCGGCAACACTGAGCTTCTGATTCAAGTGACAACATTGGCTTGGTGACCTTAGCCGCTTTCCATGGGCACATCGATTTTTCTCCCACATTACAGATAATTGCTAGATGCTGTGAAATCTATCCTCCCTGGCCAGCAGGGAGGAGCTTCTGCAGTGTGTTGACACAAGTGTAGCTATCTGATTTGAGGAATTTGATATCCTGCAATCTCATTGACTGCGATTGACTTCTGTGTACTTCCTGTCTATGGTATGAGTATATTTAACAGCTTATCAGAAGAGTTGTTTTCATGCCTGTTGGGGTTGTTAGTGTCCTATTCTTCTGACAGCTAATTTTGACCAAGAAAATATAATGATGAATGATATTTGGAAAAAGGTTTAATTAAATAGTGGACTTTCATGTTAATGTTAGATTTACAGCAAGGACATGACATGAGAGCAATGGCTTTGTCCAACTCCTTTAATGGATTTCAAATATGATTAATGACCTATTTGGCATTCTTCTGTGATGGCAAAAAAGATAATTATCCCTATTCAGATTTGTAGCCAAATAGTTTAAGTCACAAATTTGAAATGAATGCAGTCGACAGCATTTCAAATACTTCTGTAACCTTTAGTATAGGCCAAGCTGCAGCTCTCATTATATTAATATGAGTTTTCCTGTTCTGCATGGAGTGACTCTCATCATTTTATGCAAATGACTGCATCTAGGGTTTGTTTCTGCTTTATAAAGTAATGAAAAAGTCACTCCCTTCCTGTTATTATGTAATGCACATATTTGCTTTGATGGACTCAAAATTGGCTTGTACTATTTGCATGTGTAAATAACTGCATCTTTTGCTTCTTTGTTTCAGCCATTATTTATTAGTTATTTCAGAGCATTGGGATGTTTTGTTACATTTGCCCTTTAAATGGAATTTCAGTATTTTCCCATGCATTTGTGTGTAAAGAAAATTCTTTAAAATTTGTCCAGTATTATGAGTGAACGCTGTAATGCAATGTAACCCTACAGAACAAATGCTCACTGTCAATTTCCATCCACTAACAGTGGTTTGTTTTGGCCAATGACAGGCTCAGATTGTTATTTTAAGCATCTGACGTCTGATATGGAAAGATGGAGAAGTTGCTGTTATCCTACCCTTTTTTTCTAGAAAATTATGAAATCCATATAAGATTTCTTTTCCTCTTTGGTTGGCAGTGACCTACCGTTCAAATTGCTCTCTGCAGACCCAATGTTCAACAAGGCGCAGTGTATGGACCTGAGTGTTAAGATCCATTTGTAACTGCACAACTAGCCACAACTTCAGCCGTTCAAATCCAAAAGTAACTTCTAGCTGTGTAAAGTGTATACAATTGAAAATTGTGTAGACATTGTAAAGCTATTCAATTAAATTTTATTTATAGTAATAATTCATAACAAGAGTTATCTCAAGACACTTTACAGATAGCGTAAGCTTAGACCACACTAGACCACATAATTTACAAGGACCAGTTCCAACAGTTCTAGTAGTTCCCTCCAGAGCAAGCAACAGTGCGACAGTGGTGAGAAAAAACTCCTTTTTAGGAAGAAACCTTGGTCAGACCCAGGCTCCTTGTAGGCAGTGTCTGACGACCGGTTGGGGTTGAGATGAATAGTGGCAATAACAGTCACAGTAAAAGATAATGGAAAAGCAACAAAAAAAAATAGTAATTTGTAGTAGTTCATGGCAATGCAGGGCCCAGCACGGCCTTACAAGGCACAGCAGAGCATAGCAGGGCACCGCAGAGTGCAGCAGGATGTACCAGGGCACCACAGAGCGTATAACAGGGCAACGCAGAGCGTAACAGGATGTAGCAAGGCACCGCAGAGAGTAGGTAACAGGGCATCACAAAGCGTTGCAGGATGTAACAGGGCACAGCAGAGCATAGGTAACAGGGCATCGCAGAGCGTAGCAGGATGTAACAGGGCATTGCAGGACTTGTAGCAGGACCACGGCAACATCTGCAAACATGATCTTGGAGCCTTCCTAATCCAAGGAAACATGCAGGAGGGAAAAGAACATAAGGAGTCAGGGGAATGACTCCCCAGAGCTAGGTTAGTAACAGGCATTTCTGGAACGTGGAGTCACACAAATAAAAAGATAAAGGAGAGAGAAGCTTAGTGTGTCAAAGGAAGTCCCCCGGCTGTCGAAAACTATTACAGCATAACAAAGAGAGACAGGGTAAAGCGAGGAGCCTGGTCAGGTTGTACTGCCCTGCCTCAGTCTAGTTTTATATTATTGATTATATGGTTGATGAATCTGACGACTATGTTGAGAAGCAGAGAAGAGAAGGGATGCCGTGCCTGCGGCTATACACCCTCCCCTGCTGGTCTAGGCAGACGCTGCGACTCCTCAGTCCCTAACTATAAGCTTTATCAAAGAGGAGAGTTTTAAGTTTACTCCTAAATGTGGTGACGTTGTCTGCCTCCCAAACCCAGCTCGGAAGCTGATTCCATAGTAGAGGAGCCTGATAGTTGAAGGCTCTGGCTCCCATTCTACTTTTAGAGACTCTAGGAACCACAAGTAACTCTGAATTCTTTGAACGTAGTGCTCTAATGGGACAACAAGAGACTAAGAGCTCTTCAAGATAAGATGGCTCTTAACTATTTAGAGCTTTGTAGGTCAGGAGAAGAATTTTAAATTCAATCCTGGATTTTACAGGAAGCCAGTGCAGATAAGCTAATACAGGAGAACCCTTTTTTTAATTCTCGTCAAAACACGAGCTGCGGCATTCTGGATTAGCTGGAGAGTCTTAAGGAACTTATTTGAGCATCCTGACAAGGAATTACAGTAGTCCAGCCTGGAAGTAAAAAATGCATGGACTAGTTTTTCAGCATCGTTTTGAAACAGGATGTTCTTAGTTTTAGCAATGTTACGAAGATGAAAAGTCTGTTCTGAGGTTTGTTTTAGATGGGAGTTAAAGAATATATCCTGATCAAAAATAACTCCTAGATTTCGGACAGCAGTGCTGGAGGCCAGGGCAATACCATCTAGAGTAGCTATTTCCCTAGATAATGAAGTTTGGAGGTGTTTAGGGCCCAGAACAATAAGTTCAGTTTTTAACTTCAGAAAATTGTAGGTCATCCATGATTTTATATCATTTATGCATGCTTGAAGTTTAGCTAACTGACTGGTTTTGTCTTGCTTGATTGATGGATATAATTGGGTGTCATCCGCATAACAGTGAAAGTTAATTGAGTGTTTCCTAATAATATTGCCTAGAGAAAGCATATATAAGGAGAACAGAATTGGTTCAAGCACTGAGCCTTGTGGAATGCCATGGCTAACTTTGGAGGATTTATTGTTAACATTAAGTAATTGAGATTGATTGGATAAATATGACTATAAATATTAAACCAACTCAGTGTGATTCCTTTAATGCCAACTAAATGTTCCAGTCTCTGTAACAGACTGGTATGGTCAATGGTGTCAAATGCAGTAAATGTAAATAAAATGTAAATGTGCTGTATTTATATAGCGCTTTTCCAGTCTTAACAACTGCTCAAAGCGCTTTTACATCTACAGGAAACATTCACCATTCACACACATTCATACACTGTGGCCGGGGCTGCCGTACAAGGTGCCACCTGCTCATCAGATATACATTCATACACACTCACACTCCGATGCGCAGCACCGGGGGCAACTCGGGGTTCAGTGTCTTGCCCAAGGACACTTCGACAATGACTGCAGGGGCGGGGATCGAACCACCAACCTTCCGATTGGCAGGCAACCGCTCTACCACTGAGCCACAGCCGCCCCTAAGATCTAGTACTAAGATCTAGTAAAACAACAGTCCTTTGTCTGCTGTCTGTACTCCAAAACAACAAACTCTCAGGATCTCCTGTTGCACACTACTGTCTTCCAGCTACCAGTCACCTCGCGAGATTTCAGAAGAAAACTTCACCATATTCTCATTATGTAGTCAGACACTTATAATAATCTTAGTTTGTCAGTGGTAAAAACCGCACATTAAGTGGATGGAAATTGACAGTGCATGACGGCTCCATTGAATTCCATTGCAGACCGTTTGCAGCTTAAAGTGTTCTCACTCATTACTGGACCAATTTCAAAGATATTTGTTCACATTAGTTACAGACAAAAATGATTGTGGAAATAGGTTCCAGTTTGAAAAATATTAAAATTATGCTTTTAAGTGCATTTTACCAATTTATCAGAAATTCAGAACTGCATGTTACATCCATATAGCTGTCAAAGCAATTTTGCAAAGAAGCATGCAGCGTCACATTGTTCTAAGGAAACAAATGAGCCATCCACCCACGCACAGTAAACAGCAAATTATATCAGATGAGTCTTAGAACAAACACTGCCTATCATCATCTCAAATCATCACTGTCTTGACCCCAAGACAACATGCTAAATGTGATTCTCAGTTGTGTACACTGTGCAGGAGTATTGCACTGTGAACCTCCCCTGTCCCACGCTAAGTGGTGCGACATCTGTGTCACGGAAAAAACTGGCCACTGATGCAGCGCACTGTGACCCAGAGGCGAGTGATAGGCCACGTGATTGGATGGATGCATAGTTCTTATCGCACAGAAAGGTCTGCTTTTGTCTTTTTAAACCTCTCACAGCGCGCCATTGTAGCCATATGGCCATGTAAAGCTACTGTATGTGCATACAGAGAAACAGTGTGCACAATATGCATATTGCACAAATGACTAGAACAATAGCATGTCTCTGTACATACAGTGCATAGCAAGAAATGCTGTGAAATGCTTGTTGTTATATAGGAAGCTGAACTTTCAGTTAGCATAGGCTGCTGTGTGTAAATGGCATGGGATGTGTTATGCAAGCAGTTCTGTTTGCTTGCAGATGCAAAGACACGTGCGTCGGTTCATAACTAATGGAAGACTGTGTATACCATTCATGCATCACAGAGTCTGCATGGTATGATCCAGCATGAACTATTGTGATGTTCATATTCCATGGCTTTATGGGAGAATATCCTAAAAAATTACTAAATATGAAATGTACTGTATTTATTAGATTAAACATTACAGTATGACAAGCTGCATTTTATGACATTAGATGTGTGCAAAATACATTGGAAATATGAATTAAAATTTACTAAATTGTTAAGTGATGTTACTGCATAACATTTAGGTTAAGGTCTAATTCTGTGGTTTATGTGGTATTTAGGTTTGGCTCTGTTAAGGATGACAGTTGGCAGGCAGATAGTGATAGAGTTTGGATTATAGTTGAAGCTTAATTTTAAGCTCACATGGATGATAAAACACATGGCATTTCCAAATGCATCGTACATGGATCAGATTAATATTTCAGATACTTCAATTTCGTTGTGTGTTGAAATGTTGTAAATAATACCATTGAGATAAAACTCTGAAGTTTGTTTCAGCTGTTGGAAACATTCAATTAGTTTTAAACCCTCTTGCTATGACCAGGATATATTAAATAGAAAAACACCAAAGGTGAATTTCACCCAAAACAGAAAATGTTTCCCCAAGAGCCTTGCTCATTGAGGCAGCCTTAACCAGCACATCAACCCATTGGAGTCCAGCTGTTCAGTATTGATCCCACTGTGTTTTCTGACGCACTGGCCCGGAATGTGATGTTATTTCATTACTGAGAGGCGACAAGCTCGGTCTCCTCCCCCAGGGCATCGGCACCTCACTTGGACAGGGGCACTGTATGTAATCGTGACTGAATGGCTTAGTCAGACAAGCTCAGTTGCCTATTGTAAGTCCAAATCCAACAGGAAGAAAGTTTACAGACAGGAGGAAGATTGGAAACATACATTAGTGAAAGAGGCTTGAAGGCCCTGGACCGCAAAACCAGAAACTGCAGACAGGTCATCAGCAATGGACCCAGAGGACAATGAACTCGGCGTCTTCACTGTCATTCAGTGAGTAGTGTGCTGGGGATTGGTGTTCTAGGCTTACTTTATAATTTAGTCAGAGCTGATTACTCACAACTGTCATGGTGCTAGGATCAGAGTACTGATGGTAGTTGTCGCACAAAAAATCTTGATTGTTAGGACCATATATGCATTAGCAGGTAACAGCAACAGTTTAACTTTTCACCTCAGCCTAACAACAGTCATTTTGAAGAGAATTAATGAGTGACTCAATTAATGCTTTTGGAAAACAGAGAATTGATTTTGCATTTTCCGTTGTGATGCGGATTGCTGACTGCTGGTCGTGGGTTACCCAACTTATTCTTTGACACTGCATCGCAGTAATGATGTATTGTGTGTTTTCCACAGGGATTGGCGAGCTTTTTCTTTGAGATTCACAGCCTTTCAAAATAATTGGTGTTTACAGCTTTCACAAGAACTCTTCCTTTTATATCTTCGTACCTGACGGTAGCTTGCTGAAACGGGCAAGGCCTTTTTCACAGCATTTTGACATGTCATAGTAATAAATGCACAGCGGTAATTAATAACTGTTAGATGTGTCAGTTCAATGATCCTGTTATTGTGCGTGCTCACACATTGGCTTGGCCTACTTAAATGGAACAGGGCAATCAATAAATGCATTGGTAACACAGGTCCTTATTCTGCTGTAACAAGTCAAAATGTTTGTTGTTAAGAAGGCCTATGTGGATGTATTTTGATGGCACAAAATGCCAAGTTTGGATTTAGTTAGATATATATTAGTTAGACATGTAGAAAGTTAGGACCCCAGTAGTTCAACCCCAACCGGCCCATCAGACACCGCCTACCAAGAGCCTGGGTCTGTCCGAGGTTTCTTCCTAAAAGGGAGTTTATCCTCGACACTGTCGCACTGTTGCTTGCTCTGGAGGGAACTACTAGAACTGTCCTTGTAAATTATGTGGTCTAGTGTGGTCTAGACCTACTCTATCTGTAAAGTGTCTTGAGATAACTCTTGTTATAAATTGATACTATAGATACAATTGAATTCAATGGAATTGAATAGTAGTCAGGCTATAATTAGTCTATATCCTTGACGTGCCGCAGGAAATTTCACTGGATGCATGTATTTTTGCGACTGTACTTTTCCTTTCGCTTTCTTTGTGTTGGAATTTTAAACTCCAGAGGATTTACGAGGACTATGGTTGACTGCTCCTCATATCTCTGCAGGGTAAATTGAGACAGCTTACTAGACTATCTGTCGAATCTGAGTTTTTTCTCGCACAACTATTTTACAGCGGCTTCATGCAGAGCTTAGCACCGCCCATGACGATTGTGATTGGTTTAAAGAAATGACAATAAACCAGAGCACGTTTGTCTTCCATCCCGAATTGCTATCTGGACTAGCCAGACCCTCACCCACTTCGCGGCGTGTGGATGGTCTTGCCCAGCAAGTCTAGGCCAGAATAGACTGGCTAATGTCTATGTTGTAGCCGGCTTCCTGCCCAGTGCATGCTGGGAGAGGCTTGAGCCCACAGCGACCCTGAACAGGAATAAGCTGGTGGGAGAAGATGAACGGATGGATGAATGTACCAAACATGGCCTCCCAATGAAGCACATGAAAATGTTTGATAACTTGCATGTTAACCAGGCACATAGCATCTCTATATGTTGAGCATCTTGGCAGTATCCCCATCATGTTTTTTTTACTCCACACAGAATAGGCTACAACCTCCCAATCATACTTTGAACTTTATCAGCAGGTTTAGTGAAACTGGCAAACCAAATCCATAATCTTTTTTAAAGTATAGCGTAAATCAGCCAGGTAACACTTCACTTCTTATCCCAATTAGTCACACCACTAAATATTCATGGAAAAACAGCAGTTTCAACAGTTCTTTAAACTCCCCGACTAAAGGCTGTTTAATTCAGTGAATAAATCAGCCGCGGCTACTGGCATAATTAGTGTCGCACTAACAGGTTGGGAAAGTTGAGGTAACAAGGTGGCTTATAGGCAGATGCAGGCTGACAAACACACAAACAGACAAAACACAGGGGATGACAGAGATAATTTTGGTTTCTGAGGGCAGTTTGCTGTTGTGACGGCTGACCCATTTGGTTTGAGGTCCAAGGGCCATTAATGCTAAGTTGAGATCAGAGGGCAGTAAAAGCTAAAATGTCACTTTACTGTACTGCACACTGAAGTCTATAATGTTGCTCAATCTACAGTATAACACTAAACATGAAACAGAAGCTCAGAGTCCCATTATGTGGACATTTATAGATACAATCTAGTGTTCTGATGATTTACATTATTGCGCATGTATGCCCTTGCTAGTCATCATGGTTAGCAATTTGTTCAAAGTGGTCATGCTCTGCTAATTTAACCTTTAAAGGTAAGCAATGTGATTCAAAGGCAGGACTCACACTGCTGGATTTTAACTGGCCAAGTGTGCTAGAATGACTGAAATCAGCTGTTTTAAAAGGGACTCAGAGAGAGAGAGGAGAGTAACGGATCAGCAGGGCAGCTGGGTTTTATCGGTCAAAGCTTCAGCCATAGTCTCCTTAGATCACGCTCCTGTCTGACCCTAATATCCTCTGCCACTCATGTTGGCCTCTGGGCCGCAAGCCCAAATGGACAAACATAACTGTCCAGAAATACACTGAGTCTCTCAATCCTCCCGCCACAGGACACCGCGGTTGCGTTTGAAGCAAATTGTCGGACATGTTCCTTCTTGCTCATCAGTGTATTCTTGAAGTCTTGTGTGTACTCCACACAAAAAAAGCCTTCCAGAGGAACTTCATCAGCTAAACTGTTGTGTTTCAGAATGTGATTAACATAATAATTCACTCCACTTTCTTTTTTTTAAACAATTGGATCAGAAATCCCTTCCCAGGTTCAAAGAGTTTAAGTAAAATCTGTCAGAGACAATTGCAAGCTTCACCTTTTTACCTATCTAGTTTCTTCTTTTATGTGGCAGCAAACAAATCTGAGCCTGAGTGGAAGTGACAACATTCTTTATTGCATGCATCACTCTAAGCAAAGGCACATTGACTCACCCTGCAGAGCCTTACAAGTTGTGGCATTTTAATATAGGAAGGATGTGTGGAAGCAGTAACAGACGTATCAAACCTTCCGTGATTCAGAGACGAGGCTAATTGGCCCTTGGTAGTTTATTCAACAGAGGTGCCTCATCTGTGGTGTTTGATGTGTTATGAAGAGTGATTCTCCCTCTTTGGGATACTAGTGATTCTTCATCTGGTGATGGGGCTGAAATTGGGAGTTACCCTCTGCCAAATTATGTGTGGTTTAACATTTTCTGGGCTCTCCCGTTCATATATCAGTTTAATGGCATTTTGAAAGTACCCTGACATGAAATAGAAAGCCCCAAACACATTGAAATTGCTCTACATCTTAAACTAGACTGATAAATATATAGAAATGTATGGATTTCACAAAACAATATGACAGAGGAAATGAGATGCTTGAAGCATCTATTAACATGCTGACTGTGAATCACAGCAGCCCTCATCTTCTCCCCTTTGGACCCTGATTAATCCCATAAATCGCATTATCTACAATGGTATTCCTTTCTGCATATGGGAATCCAACAATCCTGATATTCTTTTAAAACCTTGTCAACAGCTCTGTGTTTATGTTAGAAGGATGGCTAAAATGTTTTGAGGCCTTCCCTAAATTTCCTTCTGGATTAATAAAGTATTTCTATCTAGCAATTGATCTATCTATCTATCTATCTATCTATCTATCTATCTATCTATCTATCTATCTATCTATCTATCTATCTATCTATCATGAATGGCTACATTGAGTGGAATGCTGAACTGTTTTGAAAGGGTCAAAAGAAATGTGGTGTACAGTGTGGGTATCCTAATGGGCAGCTGTGAGGCAGAGACCTCAGCTGGACAGGGGGACACATTAAGTCCTCATGTCTCTCCAGCTGCTCTCACTGCTCCTCTGTTGCTTTTGAACTCACATTATGAGCGCATCAGGAACATGTGTCTCTGTCATGTCATCTCTCTCTCATCCTTTTCCTGCTTTTTGGAAACAAACCACATGGTTGAGGATTGATGAGACTAGCCTTTGGGGAATTCTTGGAAGCTGGCCCTTGCTACCACACATACACACACACACACACACACACACTCGACATCCTCTCACATATCTCATTCCTCTCTCTTCCCCTCTTATCTCCCACCACCATCGCCACCACTGTCCCTCCCTCCCTCTCACCGCTCCTGGTTCTGGCTCTCTCTGCCTCTCTCTGCCTCTCTCCAAAGCTGTTGTTACTGTGCGGCTCCCGCACATCATTCCACCACGATGGAAATTAAATGGAGGTGGCTTAACGCAGCTAACAGAGGCATGCTTTGAAGGATGTAACCGGGTGAAGCTGCTCTGCCAGATCCTTTTCCATGGGCTGTGGATTTGCGCTGCAGAGGCGAGGACACAGCAATCACTCAGCCATGCAGAAGCCCAGACAACAGGACTAATCTCTCCACCTGACTTGTGGAAGCTCCACTTTTTTCTGAATTATTTATTCCTTGCTGCCAAAGAAAGTGTGGGAAAATGGAGCCGGAGTGAAGTAGATGGCAAATTTGTAGTTTTGACTGCAGTCTGCAGCACACATGGATGTGTTCAGCTTTGTGAAGATGCCAAAGATGTCAGGGTGAGTCTGATGGATGATGTTTGTATTTGCCTGTCTATGTATGTGGCTGTTTTTTCTCTAGTAGGTGGTGTTTTGTATGTTCATACAGGCACAATTTAGAGAGTGACACAGGAATGGGGAACGGGCTGATTAAAAATGCTGAGTTATTGATTGCTCAAGAGAGCAAGTTGTGCAGTCATGCATGATGTGAACTGAATGAGCAAGTGAGGTAGACGGGAGTGGAGAAGGATGCAGAAGCTGATGCGGTTTGAGCGTCTAAGTTCCTACATTTCTTTTACCGCAGACAGTGGTCATGGTGTGATGTTTTCTGTGGTGTCATGAAACCATGTATGTTCTGAAACACAACAAAGATAAACTGCATTTGTTTCAGGTTTCAACCACTTCAGTTAAGGGGCCATGGGTAATGACTGGCAATTCACAGTATAGAGGTGTTAGTCATTTTGGTAATATAATGTAAATATATATTCTGTGCAATTGAGTGTGATCTGTCTTTGGTCATTAGAGTCGTTAAATATCAGCAGCCATTTAATATAAGTGGTGAAGTTTGTTTTGGCCAGAACAGGAGGAGGGACAGTTGTAGATGACGTAGAGAAGTTGAAAGCTTGATGTTTTACATTAAAAACAATCAAATAGCAAAAAAACATACTACAATATAGTTTACAATCTTATTTTCTTTATTTGACAAATTTTAATGTAAGAAAGAACTAAGAACTAGAATTTATTTTTATTTTTTTCAGAGATGTCAAGTATGTTGTATGTGAAGTACACGTAACAGAGTACTTGATTCATTGCCAGGGCAGACACCTCACCTTACGCACTCATGGGTCTGCTAAATTGAGTTGATCTGCCCCAGTGGGCAGTAATCCTCCTTGGGGATTTGGCTCCATCAGTAACACTACAGACCAGTGGTGGTGGGAACAGCAGATCATAAATGGGAATGGTTCAAACAGTTACTGTATGTGTCACAAGAATGCACACTGAGTGCATGTCATTTCACTTATGAGTCATCAACAGACCGCACTGGCATTTGTTGCATTCGTTTTTTTGAAGAGACTAAAAGACAAATGACAGCAATTTACTACAGCATTGAGGCATAATATTGAATCTCAGTAATTAGTTCTTTTGTGTTCTATGCAAATCACATCTTCCTTTTTTAACATTCCTGCAGGAAAGTAGGCAAGTATCAGGGATTTTCCATCAGATGATAGGACTGTTGTATTCCAGTGAGTATCCCTCTACAGCAGCATTTATGATGCGGCTCCCTGTGGACCACCAACATCCCGGCATCCTGTCACTGTTAATAATGCCACACAAAGCTATCCCTGATTATGAGTTACCACTGCTACACTGGCGTTTTTTGTTTTGTTTTTTCCCTCTCAGCTGCCAGCAAGAATTTAAGTCAGCGGGATGCTGTTTTGCTAAGGCTACAGAGAAACCCACTGTATGTATTTAGAGATGTACAAGAAAGGGAACATTTTCTCTCATTGTCTCTTCCTTCTGCTCGCAACGCCTCCAGACGTGTCTGCTTTCAGAAACAAAAGCATGCTCTTGCTTTTCTTTTCCTCGTTTTTTGTTGTGTTAAAATCTAGCAAACATTTTCACGTTTGATATTCCTTTGTTGAAAGATGAATAACTCTCACCCATTTGACCAAAGTTGTTAAAGCTGCTCTATTTTGATCTGTCCATGCAGAACTTTGGCTTTTAGGGGAATTTAGGTATTTTTCAACCTAGACCCAATGTTTTTATGTTTTTGTGTCTGAGTGACTACCGTTGATGTACGTCATACTGCAAGTGCTGTTTTTGCCACTGGCAGGCTCAGACTGTTATAAGTATCTGACAACAAACACATAGCCATTATCCTGCCATGTTTTTAGTCAAATTCAACTCAGTAACTTTAGTTAATAACGTTTCCTCTGCTCTGTCTGCAGCTTCATGCTCTTTAAACAGCAATTTTCTTTTAAAAAATCTGCTTCGGTGTAGGATTGTTCTCCTCTTTGGCTGGCAGTAGTCATCCCAGTTAAAATGGTCACTGCAATTCAAGGATCCATTTGTACAACTAGTCACAACTTCAGCCTGTTTGTATCCAACAAAGTTAAGATTAGTCTATGACAGCTGTGCAAAGTGTTGCACAGAATTTGGTTGGCACAATTAAAAAATATTTTAGATCAGATTAAGCTACTCTTCTGTACTCCAACTCCAACGACTGCATGGCGTTGGCGGGATTTTCCCTAATGTGGATAATATGGAAGAACATTTACAGCTTATTTAATTGAACTGCATGACTTCATTCCTGGCTGTGTTCCTATAAAAAATCTATCATGCCCTCCATTGTTTGACATGTTTTGACTGCAAACCTTTTGCCCAGGAAATCACTTGTCTGGACATACATTGATTAGCCTAAATGTTCATCAGAGTACACAAAGACCAAAAGATCTGTTCTTAGCTGGGAAAAGTAGATCAGAAATGGCGCACTGTCAGAAATGGGAGCCAGCTGGCTGGTGCTTGAGGTCTCAGGCAACCATTTATTTAGTTCTGTCCTTTAGAGCTTTTAGCATAAAAGCAGCAAGTAACACAATGATGTGAATGAGTGTACAAGTCTAGCTCGTTGCCCACAGGGTAAGTTCATTACTATATTTGGTTGATATTTTACATAGAGCACTGTTGAGCCCTGGGGAAAATGCAGAGTGATAATGAAAACATGTAGACTTCGTCTTAGACTCAGACAGACTTTATTGTCATTCAACTGCACATTCACAATATACAGTTAAGCGAGATTTCATTGCAGGGGTACGAATAAAGAAAAGAAATAGAAGACAAGTAAAAAGAGAAACAGTATAAATATAAGTACGTGCAATATAAAGTATGTGCAATATAACAATATTATTATAATATATATTGTATATTATATGTATATATATGTATACATATATACTGTCTTTATACATAAATATACAGTATATATATATTATACTGTGTCAATAGATTGAAGAATGTGGTCTCATGAGAATAAATGTAATTTCTGCAAGTGAATATGTTGCAGCAGGCAATACTGTATGTAGGTTTTTGAGAAGTAGCTGATAGTAAGATGAAGGTGATTTTCTATCTAACTAGATTCAGGGGGACTATGAGGTTACTCACTGTAAATTAGCAAGAGTACAATCGTGGGTGGCCTGTTTCCCAGTTGCTGTTTTATTCCCACCCAGAAGAGATTAACTAACCAGAAATCTTTTTATATAGAGGCACCAGAGAGCTGCTGAGGATAGAGCAGTTGCCCATGGCAACACTATTGCTGCTTCCAAAGAAAAACACAAAAATAAAATAATAAGTTAAAATAATAGAGAAAATAGGCTCTGAAATTCTCAAGTGAGTCTTAACACTAATTCTAGTCAACCAGGCTCTGATTTGGTTGTGTAAGTGGATTCTTGGAAAACAAAGCATTTCCTTCTCTGATGTCAAATAAACACAATGAAAAGTGGACAAATTGAAATTGAGCAATATTGTTTAACAACTTTTTGAATTTTATAAAAGCTAAACATGTGTTAGCAGTGCACAATCTAAATAGCAGATTAGATCATGTTTGACTGTGCTGCTATATTGATCAAAGAATTAGAGCCAAGGCGGTGGCTGGAGAAGTCAAGCAGAGGGCAGATGTTTTCTGAAACAAAAACCAGTGCGTATGTGCTCTCAACAGGATGGCGGCGGTCTCAAAAGGAGTAGAGGAATAATATCTCTAATCAGAGAGGTTCTTCTCTGTCTGAGCCACTTCTTTGCTCCACTGCCCAGACTCCTCCCATGAGACAGTCATCTCATCTGCTGTCTCTCCACCACTGGGTAAAAAAGCCCTCAAGATGTGCATATCATTCTTAAAAATGTTTTTTGTCATTTTTCCTATTAGCAGGTTTTTATAAATTCAATTTGGCGATGAAGTCACATCGGGGAGAGTAGCCTCAGCCTGGTACAGATTTTATATCTATATATTGGTGTTCTATATCAGCATAAATGTCTCTGTTTAACGCAAGAGCACAGAGAGAGCAGCATCACAGCCTCCTAGCCCGTGTATCTGAAGTCAAACTTGAAACACTTCAATCCCTGTCACCCAAGGAGACTGAAAAATAGTTTTTTTTGGCACTTTTTGAAGAGTTTGGTGTGTGTTCAGTGATTGGTAATAACAAGATTGTCTTCCCCCAAAAAACTCTATGACTCATCTTTACATTTAAGTTGCTCCTCCCTCTAGTGGCCTCCAGTAATTAATACAATAGCAATGTAGGGAACAAGATGATGGCCAGAGTAAGAAAGTGCAAGGAACCTATTGTTTTTTTTATTTTAAGGATTATTATTATCATGGACCAACTCTCTCATTTTTAAGGGGTTTAGCATGCACAAAAACTCACAAAAACTTGCAGACATGTCAGACCTATGAAAAATGACAAATTTCTGTACTGATTGGTGTCGGGCATTGCCAGGGGGGCTCCAAAGCGCCCCCTAACGTGCACCCTGAACACAACAAAAGTAATAATTTATAATACTAACTTTTGAAGGGAACGTGCGTACCATCTGAAACTCTATCAAGCAATTTCTAAAAACAAATCACAAAAATTTTAAATTTACAATATGGCAAATTAATGCAAATTTCTCATTTTATAAAGACTTGTTTGAGGACTTTGGGATCCACGAAAACTCTCAAAATCTTGCAGCCATGTACAGAATATTAAACTCTTTCATCTGAATTCACATTTAGGCATGGGAGTGATATGGTTGCTCTATAGCGCCCCCTTCATTGGTTTTAGCACTTGGGCACATTTTTGACGGCCTCAATATATACAAAAAATCACAAAAATTGGCGCCCACATGAACACCTGGGAGCTTTGCGAGTCTGTTCAGCGATTTGGCCTATACCTGTAAGGGGGCTCCATGGTGCCCCCTAATGCGTGGGAAGTCCTTAACTTGGTCATAGTTACTCCAATCTTCACCAGATTTGACACGCATATTGTTCTAATCATTGTGGACATATTTCCCATTTACTTTCACTAGCTCCGCCCAACAGGAAGGCGGCCATTTTAAAGGCTGTAAAACCACCATTGGGTAAAAAAGCCCTCAAGATATGTATATAATTTTTTAAAAAGTCTCTGATTAGTGTTAAAGGCCAGTTTTTTGTCATTTTTCCTATTAGCAGGATTTTTAAATTCAATTTGGCAATGAAGTCACATTGGGGAGAGTAGCCTCAGCCTGGTACTAGAACTATGGCGACTGACTTGGATGAGAAAGCGGTGGAAAGGCCAGCATCCGTGTAATTTCGAACGAGCAGCAACGCAGTAGTGCCAGCGCAGCAGTGCATACAATAATGACTCTTATTTTTTTACTGTCAGTGAATGAAGTGCAAGGGCACCAACGTTTTCCTAGCACGAAGTGCAAGGAACCTATTGTTTTTTTTATTGTCAGTGAATAGCACCGAGTAAAAGTCAACGTTTAGTGACAGTGATCATGTCGTTAGTTCAGATTAGTACTGGTAAACATATCTAGATCTAGGAATAAAAGGCATCTTGCTCTCTTTTATTTGACAAAAACGTAGAGTTTCAAAATACGGAAGCTTTTTAAGGGAAGAGCAGGTTGGTTCACACGCAGACAGAAGCACACACACAGATAGCTGCAGCAAAATCAATCTTTGGCTTTGCAATGTCTGACTGGCGCACAAATGTACTGCTGCAAAGATTGGCGTCTGCCAGTATGCCCAACCTGCAAGGAGGTGAGGGCCCGTTCATCGGTGCTTGCAGCTTTATTTCTTTATTTTTTTACATTATGGAACAACACAACTACACGACGTTCTGCGTCACGTGCGTAACCGGATGTTAAGTAACAGCACAGATGATTTAAGCCCAACCACTATCTTTTTTTCTAAACTTAACCAAGTAGTTTTGTAGCTTAAACATAACCAAACTGAGACTGAATGTCTGTGTTGTGTGAGTGTATTTAGTGTGTTTGTGTGTGTGTGTGGGTGTGTGCGTGCATGTGGGTGTGGGTGTGGGTGTATTTATGCAGCTGGTGTGCTGAAAGTTGTTCAAACAAAAGTAAATAGCTTGTTAATACCTTTGTTCCTATTCATTGACCTATTCATCATTGACACAAACTCTCCTTAGAGGAAATGACATCCTGAATAGGTCACGAAAATGTACACTTAATTTTCAATATGCGTAATCGCAGGCCTATGGCACCAGAGGGTGGTTTCATATAGCCAACCCTCATGGAGATTGTCGATGTAAATTATTCAAACTAACTTGAGTGTCTGTGCTGGAATGTGCTCTTCTTAGCTGTGGCTTGTCTATAATGCATAGTTAGTCACTACATTAACAGGGTTTCAGTCTCCTTAACACAACAGAGTGCTTCTTGGCAAATAGCTTTTATTCAGAGAGATGAAAGTGCAAGTGAACTACTGTGATAAAGCAAGGATCACATTGTTCATGCAAATTTTATGAAGGACTGAAAAGTGATCTTTTCCCCATCTTGCAGACAGTACTATTAAATTCATATCTTCCTAATGATAGTTACTGATAAAGTTGGATGACAGACTCTTCTGCCGCTGTTCATCTTCACAAATGTATCAAGATAAATGCACAAAATGAAGTCTCTGAATACAAGTGTGTTGTAGTCTTCCAATATAGATCTTACAACCTTGATGTTAGTTGCTGTGGTAACAGAGGTTTAGACTTTCATGTAGTTGCAATGTATTTTCAGTCATTTTTCCTTTTCCCTTTGTTGTTAGTAACTGTTAAAGGTCCCATGGTATGAAAATTTCCCCTTATGAAGTTTTTTAACATGAATATGAGTTCCCCAGCCTGCCCATGGTCCCCCATTGGCTAGAAATGGCAATAGGTGTAAACCGAGCCTTGGCTATCCTGCTCTGCCTTTGAGAAAATGAAAGCTCCCCTTCCTCTGCTTTACCCGCCCAGAGAATTTGGCCCACCCATGAGAGAGACTTCATGGTTTTCAAATGAGCAAAGTGGCAGGTTGGTCAGCCACACCCCCAACCTCCACTTCCCCCCCCCCCTCCTTCCTCAAAAATAAAATCAAAAATGGGACATTTTAAAGGGAAAGCTATGGGGGACTGGCTCTAGGGCTGTTTAAATTTTACAACAAGGCTGAAATTTTTGGGAAAAAAAGACTTTAGAATTTTTTTTTAAGGGGCCACTAAGGTTTTAAAAAGTCCAAAGCCAAAAACGGGGCCTTTAAAGTAATGTTTTATTTCACTAAATGTAAAGTAAGCCAAAATTAAAAAGAAAAAATTTGGCATTTTGTTTTTTAGTGCAATTTGTCAAAGGAAAGTAATTTGCTTCCAACTATTTTTTTTTGTCACCCTTGACCTTGGTTAATGATTGAATTGTGCAGCATGGCTTGCCCACTTGGCGCTCAATTACTTAGTCCGATGTGACTGTGCAGGCATCATTTATTGATGCAAGCTGAGGTAGATCAGTTTCACTGTCCACCAGAGGGTGAGCCTTTTCAGCCTCTCTCTAAGCTCTGAGTACTGCGACTCAACGGCACAATGCACCTCCCTCCTGCAGACTAAAGAAATCAAAGATCACTGTATCTATGACTCTGCCATTAATACAGACACGTTACTGTGACTGAGGGATAGAAAAATGCATTTTGTGGAAATTTTCAGCTTAAAAACATGTTCTCAAGGCACAACGTCTGAAACTGTAAGTACAACATGCTTCATTATATTGTAGACCTTTGGAGAAATGTTATTGCCACAGGTGTAACCCTGCAGAATTACTCTCACTATAGAATAAGATTCACAATGCTACAACTCTTTGACCTTTTATACATTACATCTGTTGACTAAAATTGTATAAATCTGCAACACCAAACCGCTTTAGCCTTATCCAAGAGACTGAAATGGAGGCTACAAGTTGGATTCATCAATGAGGTGAATATGGCTCCAAGTTTCAGACAGTATGCAGTTGTGTCCACACACATAATTTGAGCTGCAGGAAAGGTTTTATCAACAAACACCACAGAGGCCTGCTCTCAGCTAATGTACTGTAGATCAAAAAAATCCATATCCATGTGGAAACACTAAAAACCCCCAAACACACCACTGTATTGGGAAAAAAATAAAGATTGCTTCCTGTGTTTAGAGCCCAAATTCATATGTAGTGCTCAAAAGAAAAACACAATTTTCAGCTATATGTTCTTTTATGAATTAGTTATGTTAATACATTCAGTAGCAGTGGAAGTGACAATAGAATACACTTATTAGGTAAAATTATTGTGTGCCTAACTCTTGCACTGAATGGCTTCAGAACATTTGGAACCTTTCTCTCAGCTTATACATTGTGTTAATGTTTTTTTTTTTTTTATTCATACCGAATGCAATGGACATGTGTGCCCATGCACACAGTCGTGTGCATGGGCACACCCTAACCAACGCACACTCTCATGCAGATCGCAGCACCCTGCACATCATTTATTATCACTGGTACAGTAAGTGGGAAAACATTTTAGAGGGAAAGAAAGAGGAGCTTTGAATAATGAATGTGAAGAGCCCTGTTACACGGCAGACAAGCCTTTGAAGTGACATAACTTACTGCCACTGCTTTCATAGCATCACCAGTGTGCAGACACAAAGATAGAGATAAAGAGAAGACAAGGAGGGGGGTTGCAGACAAAAAGACACATTAAAACATTTTAAATTATTACAGTTCTTCTGCATACCTTCCCTCTGCCAACTTGTAGCACAAGGAAAAGGCTTTGAACCAGTGTGGTTTTTTGGTATAATCAGAAAAATCGTATTTAATCTCGGTTTTGATGGGCGTGGTCTTTCAAACAATAGTCTGCAATTAACTGTTTCGCGAATGATAGTTATAACTGATTCTATTCTCTGATAAACTGTATCTAATTGTTTTGGCATTGAGCAAATCAAATAACCACTTTTATAAGACAACAAATCCTCTGGGCTTCTTTCATAAAGAATGTGCTGACATCTAGAAATAAAACCAATTTCATGCCTCTTAAAGCACAAGAGTGAGGCATGACAACTCTGCCTGTGTGACTAGCTTACGTAATTAATTTGATTTGTATTCGCTGAGTGAACTGTGGCTATGAAAAATTGTTTATCACGCTTGAATCAGTTCTCTTATCTCTTGGGTTGAATTGCTTCATATCAGGCCACGACTCATTATGATTTAAATATCTCTATGAAAACTATTACAATTATTTTGAAATTATTTTGGAGTTAGATTAACTGATTTAGCATATAACCTCCAAGCTTGGTACTACAGGTGTTATGCAAGTAGGTTGTGATAAAAAACACCACATTATGATCTATGGTCTATGTTTAATTTATCATTCCTTTCTTCCTTTGCAGCCACAGGACCAAATCCTTAGGCCGGCCGCCCCCTTCAGGGACCTGGAGTGCTTCACAGGGACCCCCCAATGGATGGGACATGGGCAGCAATAGAGAGGGGCGTGACTGCTACATCAAGTGAGTGCCCTGTGTTTAAAGAAACAGAATGGGAGCTTTCTCTGTCCCAGATGTTTCAGACGCTTTGCCAACCTGTGATTATTCCGGCCACATCACTGCCTCCACACTGTCTCCATCTGTGAGTTCAGAATACTGATTCTCTGTTCCCTCCACTGCTGCGCACACTCTGCCACTGCCTACTCTCTCTCTCTCTCTCTCTCTCTCTCTCTCTCTCTCTCTCTCTTGCACACCAACAACATGCCACATGCAGTCTCCCAAATTCAGGAGAAGTCTTTTCAGTTTGTGTATGCCGCCACTGAGGGAAAAAAATCATCTGTGCAGGGATTAGTTTTTGTCTGAGAGTCTGCATGTTCCCTAGAGGATGCTGGGTTGTTGTGTCATCAGCGTGATTGATCCTTCATAAGATCTTTGGATATCTGTACTGGCAGGTAAAAAGAAACTCTGCACTGGATCTTTATGTGTTTGTGTGCACATGTTCTAATGTAACAAGTGAGTGACTTGCTTGTGCTGTTGATTTGGCTGTGCTTTCCTTTCCTATATTTCCCAAGATGTGTAATATGCATTCATACTAGATCTAAAAATAAATGCTGCATTCATGAACCCCTGTGCATACTAGATTCTGACTGTGTTTGCTCTTTTCATTAATTTACAAAATTGTCAGTTCTCCTTTTACATTTATTATAACGCAACAACATGAACAGTAGCTTATTTTAAGTCATAGATGCATCTATATAATGTGAAACATCGGTGTATCTGCATGGTAAGCGGAATAGGAGGTGAGCACTTGTCACACATGGGTTATAGCACGAGAAGTGTGATGTCAGAGGAGTTATATAAGGAGCAAGAAGCAGGGAAAGTGCTGGATGCAGAGAGTGTGTCTGGATAAGGCAGATCATGGAGGCTGTTCTGGCTCCAGCTATATCTTTGTAAATTTAAAGAAGACTCATGAATAATGAAATGTCTGTTTCTTTAGCTGTCCGTTGTCATCTGTTTGTCTGGGGGCTGATACTTAATTGTTGTATATCTCAGTGGAACACATGTCTAATCTACGTGACATGACAGCACATGAATAAAGCAGTAGCTATTTAATATTTACAATGAAACACATGGGAGTTAACATAAATGTAATTTAGTTTGGAGATTGCTGGGCTTTTGTCTGGAGGATTGTTCAGCAGAGTAGATAAAGACACTTCTTTTTAAAGACTGATCATAAGAATCGCAATTTTTTTTCACAGTACACAAAGCTGTCAAAGTAAAATGAACAGTAGTCAGAACTTAAACTGACTTTATTAAGCCCATCATTGGGATGTTTAGAAAATTCACAGCAGCCAGTCCCCTAAAAGGAGGAGTGACACAGCAAAACATATGCTAATAAAATCTGGCTGAGATTGCTTAATAGAAAAAAAGGTTGTGTGGGCAGGAAAAATATAACAGAGTTGTGGGCCATGTCAAAGCGGCCTTTCAGAAAAAGAGTAACAGGATATTGCTTTTGGTATTGAGCTTACTCCAGTTCGTCCAAAGTATGCTTTAAGAAAGCAAGTATAAAAATAGTCTTCGTACAGTAAGGCCAGGATTGCATGCTACTCATTTTTATTTATTGTGTAAACTGTATCGGCCACAGTTTGGTTTTGGATTGCTGTCTAAAGTGTTGTGAAGCTACACTAGCAGCTAATGAGTATGATTAGAGACAATTAGATGCCTGGCTGTCTGCAAAATGGGAATCCAGCCATGTTTAGCAGGTGGCCGTGCAGGGGAGGACATTGTACTCTTCCTGAATGTACAGGTCCATATGGTTTAGATGTGTGCACAATCTGTTGAGTTTGTCATTTGAGAGATACATCTTAAATATAAATTTAAACTAAATGCATCTTCAAGAGACCTTCACAAATGCAAAGTGATGGAGTTCACTGTGCGGTAATTGTTGAGTTGTCGTCAGGGATGGATCGGCACCAAAGATTGGCCCTGGGATTTTGGCCCAGACCGAGCCACAACATAAGATCACAAATACCACCCGTCCTTGTGCTCCTCTGAATATGTGTACCAACTCCTACTCCTCAAAACTAATAATGCCATGTAATGAGTAAGCAAGAATCAGTGAGAGTTGGCACAAAAAATACTTCAATATACTTGACATATATGTATACATATATGTATATATATGTATACATATGTATGTATATATATATATATATATATATATATATATATATATATATATATATATGTATATATATACTATATATATGTATACATATGTATGTATATATATATATAAAATAATGATAATTTCACAACTGAAGAGGCCCTGTGCTTTAATTTGAAGAGGTCTATCATGCGTTAGCGCCACTTCACGGCTAGCTGCTGCTGTAGTGGCATGTTCAGCGCTTTGGATGTTGTTGTTCCTGTCTGTATCCTAAACAGTAGCCATAAAAAGTTTGTCATCTTTGGCAATGTTGCCAAATACTTATTGGCGTCTTCATCTTTTTCTTTTATTTGAGCCGTTTGGGTAACTTTGTTTCATTTTCCCATTTAGACTTGTCTTGCTTTGTTTCTGTTTGTGTACTTCCCAGTTCTGTTGTCACTGCGTTTACTTTTCGCACCTCGCACTGTTACGGACTAGTCCATTGCATTGTGAAAGTAGGGGGAGTATGTTTAGTGAAAGAAAACCAAGCCTAAACTAAAGTGTTTTAGGCCAGCACAGTGTCAATTGAAAAACAATGGGATACCGATATTAGGCCTACCAATGTTATGGGCCGGTTCATGGGCTGGACACTTTTTTTTTTAAAAAGATGTGTCGGCGGTCGGCAAAAAAAGCATATCGGCCCACTGGGAAAGTGCCAGATGGCCAGTCCACCTTTGGTTTTTGTAAAATGACTGTCAAAATACCAAAACATACTCCCTGTTTTAATGTTGGGGTGACAAGAGTGAGAAAAAATGTGTTATGTTATGAGGCGTTAGAATCAACTATATTTTTCAAAGAAATCGGGGTAGAAAAAGATAAACACGGCAGTGCCCTGCGGGCAGACCAGCAACCTGTATCTCAAACAGATGTTTAACTCATACATTTGGAAAACACTTTTATTATTTAAATGTCTGTCACAGTTAAAAAGGGTTAGTAAATGCAACAATTAATAATGCATTTAATATCGCTGATGTGGGTGTGTTATAAATATTTGCCTATCTCCGTTATTATCTTGACACCCTCTGGATCTCTTTAATATTTCACTGACATGATATGAGAAGCATATCATATAGTAAAGTCAAAGGCGGTAATACGGGAATATTAAGCAGTGCCTGAAATAATACAGGTAGTAAAGTTCTTTATTTGTTTATTTATTTATTGAGTATGTATGTACATGTCAATAGCATTTCCCATCCTCACATTTTCATGCAATCCTGTTCAATTATACAACACATCCCCTGTCGCATTCATGTCAGAGAAATAAAACAACACATTTAAGGGCTAATTGTTATTTTTACACAGGGAAATGTGTTACATAGGCTGCCCATGGAAACTTATTTGTACTTAAGATGACAGATTGAGTGTTTTCTTCGTTGACCCCAGGACCACTCAGCTCATTATTTTCAATTATCTCCACCTTTTTGGTCTTTTTTCCGCAGGCTTGGCACACACGGTCTTTCTGTCGGCCCATATTACTACTGTACCACACCGCTGCAACTAGACGCTTCTGTGTTGATTTAGCAAATAAATCAATTCATTCTATAATGGATGTGCAAAACTGGTTTTAAACAACTTTGAAATGGAACTATTTATGCCTTCCTTTCATATAGTCACAATGTGTGCACGTAGTGTGCACGACGAGTATTTGTGTGTTGGTGTGAGAAGGAGGGAGCATTTTGTGATGTTTTTATGTGATGATGCGGTCAGTTATTGTGGTAAACGTCATTAATGTTGTGACATTGTAGATCCAGCGATCAAACACTTCAAAGACTTAAGCTAAATTTAGCCTTTAGCTCCATGGTAGCCATTTTTAAAAGCCCTTTATACAGACTTTTACAATAGAAGTTAGCGCAAAGACTTGCCGAATTACAATGCTGGTTGACAAAGTTTGTTGAGTACCTACATTGTTATTCCTTTTTTTACAGGTGAAATTGTAGTTTCTTGATTTTTTGAAAGTTTTCTCTTTTAATTCTTAAAAAAGAATTTGGTTCTGAAGAAAGGGTTGTCCACAAAAAAAGTATGTATAAACAGTCTAAAGTCAAATATATCTGCCTCAAACACGGCACTCCACTTCAACATTTGTATGTGGAAAGGAAGGAAGATGTGATTTTATCTCTTAATTACACTTTAATGCATGTGTTACCAAACCACCATCAATGGAAGACTTAATTGGACGGGAACTGGAAGACATGATTTTTAATTGAAACAAAGAGGATAATATCTTAATTGCAAATACATGTATTAGTTGTGGCCTCTGCATAGTACTCACACGGCACTTACTAATTAAGGTTGTGTGTTTTATGGTCTAAATTGAATCAGTAGCGCATTACTTTTGAGGCATTTGTTTAATTAACATAAAAACGAGATTGTCAGCATCCGTGTGCCAGCAGGTCAGATTTGACACAACATCTGCTGGATTCTTTTAGAACACAAAGATAAATTTCTTACAGTTCAAACAACCTATTTCATGAAGATGTGTTTACTACTTACCATTTGTCATTGTGGTACACCAACATCCCTTCAACTTTAAGAGCATATCAGCCCTCAAAATATTTGTATCTTACATCAGCCTATTAGACATCAGGCTTTTGTTCAGCTTGAAAAGAAAGCGGCTTATTGTTGTGGAACCAAAAGAGGAGACAATTTGGTTCATTAAGAGCATCTTTGGCAGAAATCAGTTGTTTAACACTATTTAGATGGTTAATTTTAAAGCTAAGCAAAGTCTCTTCCCAACTATAGCTATGTAATGTAGAACTCTTCACCCCACTACAAACATTAAAGGCCCATTTTTACTACAATTGGCTATAAAGTCAATGTTCACATTGTTAAAAAATTGATCCTACATTATTTTCTTTTGGATTAGGGTTACTTTGAGGGCTGTGCTTCTTTTTTTATTATTTCAAGTCTTAGTTCTCTGTAAAGGTGGATGTGAGAGCATCACTGAGATTGGGTTCACTTAGGCATGATGTATAGGCATGATGTATGTTCACTTCAGGACTGCCATTTCCACTTTCTGTCATCTTCTGTAATCTGTTTAGCAGCTACAGTTCACATCCTAATGACAGATCATATATTCATGATGTATTTCTGGTTTATAGCTCTGGGAGGAAATTGTTAAATCCTCATCTCAGTCTAAATCTCAGATCACTTAGCTTTGAACATCTTGTTGAATCTGTTTTTTTCCCCTCCTGGTATCGGGATTGCGATTGACAGATCTCTCTGTGTCTTTGTGCAATGAAAGATTAATTGTTAGTATTTAGTGGTGAATAGTACATGTGTCAAGAATAACTGTGAATCACACACTATCTGCCCCTGTCTTAAATTAACCAACAGTGTTGGCACCATACGGAGCTGCTGCTGCAGTTTTTGCAGCCAGAGAAAGTGGAGAAACACTGTAAAATCTCTAATCACAGATTATTTGAAAGCTACATACAGTTTGTTCATCATCTTGTTAGCTAGAGGAGAGAAAAATAATTATGGTGCAAGTACGAAGTAAAGTGCACTGATCAGGGTGACTGAAGGAAACGGTCAAATAAGGTACAAACCATACAGTCCTGGTTTGCGGCCAGCAATTAATGACAAGATTCAAGATAGCAAATCTCAAACTCAGGCAAGCAGAAGGATTTACACATTCACACTCACACCATACCTGTCCTGCATCTTTACTGGTGTGGCAAGGCACAAGCCTATTCTGAAGTACAACCGTACGAGTACTACAGAAAACTGTAACTGCTCCTTGGTAAATTTACACAGTGGATATCTGCAATGTGAGAATAAAAACAATGGAGCTTGGTTACCAGCACCCACTTGTTCTATTTTTGCAGTATTGCACTAGTTCCTTATTTCAAAACCGTATCTCGCATCTTGTCTTGAAACATTTGGGATTTAGGTAAAGGTAAAAAAGATAAGCAACTATCTCTATAAAGTTAGCAGTTGCGTTAATTGCTGTCCCCTTTATGTAAACTTTAAAAAACTTTCTCCAGTCTGAGCTGCAGTTTGATTGTCTCCAGGGGGGATTTTTGTTAGTGTATACATATATATATATATATATATATATATATATATATATATATATATATATATATATACATGTATATTGGGGTGGGACTCACCAGAGGCCTCACAATAAGAGATCATCGCAATACTTGTCTAACGAAACTGAGATAAAAACAATTTTTCCCGATTTCAAATTATGTACTTTTGGGTACATAATTTAAAATTGGGAAAAATTTAAAGTTGGAAAACAGTGATAAATTGCAATTAATCGCAGAATATTGCAATATTTTTTAAATCGCAACAATATTGTACCAATATTCAAAATCAAATATATTGCTCATTTGGTTTAATGACCGAATACATTAGCAATGGCATTTTTTGAAACTATGAAACGTTTATGAAAATTTTACATTTCTGTTTTACACTCACAGTGGCTTCAGTGATTTACAATGTAACAAACGCAACCAGTAGTGTTGACAAAAACAGGATATATCCTTTTATTCTTCCTACAGCCACGTCTCCCAGAGCAGCTCCCTGGAGGAGGTTTGTCTGGACGGGGACAAGTTTGTGTCACAAGCGCCCCGGAAGGTGGAGATGAGACGAGATCCAGTGCTTGGCTTTGGATTTGTGGCAGGCAGTGAGAAACCTGTGGTGGTCCGGTCAGTCACACCAGGTAAAGTGCCAAAGCTCTACTGTGTGATCTAATACAGCAGTGACTCATTATCAAGATATTCCTCAAAGCAGACAAAATCCTCCAAAAAAGTAGCCAGAAAGGAGAGAGTATAAACCCACACAGGCTGTAGTTTATGTGGATGATTCATTGATTTCAACAGGGCTCAATGAGTAAGCAGTCATTAGAGCGTTGAGCCACAAGAAAGAAAATCAAGAAAAATGGCATGACTGTGCACAACGTGTACTACTTAACTCTTCTTTGGTGTTTGTTGACAGGGGGTCCATCAGAAGGCAAGCTGATCCCAGGAGATGAGATCATCATGATTAATGATGAGCCAGTCACTTCAGCACCCAGGGAGAGGGTTATTGACCTTGTCAGGTATGACAACACATTAAGGTGAGATGCCATTTGCCTGCTGTTGAACCTGTTGTTAGTAATTGTATAGCGCCCATAGAAAGTATTGACGCTTTTTGGATGTCTTCATGTTTTATTGTTTTGCTTTGTTAAATCAAAGTAGATTTAATGTTATTGTTTTATACACTGATTAACTGATTATCTTTTTACTAAGTGACCTTAATTAATTACAAATATAAAATATTGTTTTCACACGACAGGACACACCTAAATCCTCATTGTTGCAGCAAATTAGTTTTTTTTATAAGTTAAACATGTGCTGTCAAAATGCATCTTTTTGTGGAATTGCTGAATCAGTATTGTAAAGTACACCATGACAACAAAGGATCATTTCAAGCAGCTTAGAAAATGGGTGTCAAAAAGGCACGTTACGTCAATGAGTCAATGCGGTAAAACAATAAAACATGAAAATTTCCAAGGAAGGTGAATACTTTATTTAGGCACTGCAGTTCACTTTTGTGAACAATGTAAGTAATCAAACTACTTCTCTCTTACAGTTTACGGACATATTGTAGATGGCCACAATACCTATATCCTATACCTATGTCCAGAATAATCATTCTATTTAAAAAACAAATATTTTGGCTGAGCAGATGTGGTACATTATGTGATGTGTAGCCACCTGCTCCATTCACCATGATGATGTTTTTTCATGCGTCTCATTAAATTAATATCACTGACACAGCTAAGTGGCTGGCTGTGAGCGCTTGGTCCTCGTACGACCTGTGCGGCAGCCTGTCAACAGTACATTAGTACAGGGAAACGTGCCCATACGGTCACTCCTTCGTGGCCCATGTGGACTTGTATGGCCTCAGTCTCTGCAGTGAAAACTCTGCACTACGGAGGCAAGACAAGCTGCCAGGAGCATCACTGGGACACAATGGTCCTTGTGCTACCGTCCACCATGATGTCTTAAAAATAACAGTAACTGGAAAAAAAACCAAAATGAATTCAGATTTCACTTAACCACATTATTTTGTTTTGTTTAAATCTTTTATGAAATAAAACATGCTTTATTTAACATGTTTTGTGTCTTGCAGGAGTTGCAAGGAGTCCATATTGTTGAGCGTTATTCAGCCGTACCCTGTAAGTTTCTCCATTCCCTATGAATGAAATCAAGTACATTCCAATAGACTGTTTGCATCTGATTATTTTGTTGACTCTGTGAAAGCAAGCCATTAATCATGCCATATGTTTGTGCTGGCATTGTATCAGTGAGGCCTTAACTGAGTGTTAGAGCCCTGCTAACTCAAAGGGAGTCCAATTGCTGCAGTCTTTCCAAGTCTACTCATGTTTTAGCGTCAGATCCTCACAAGACCTCATGAACCTGCCACATCAAAAATGACTGGAATCAAGGACCAAATGGTTGTAAATGCACAGTGCCAGGAGCATAGATCTGGCCTTTGTTTACAGTTAACATAATAAGTCAGTGAAAATGAACGAATTATGCTTAAAGTCCCTCCAGAAGTCTGTACACATAGAAAACACCACGAATGCTGTGTCTTTTTCAGTTCATTGTGGATTTCACATAATCAGTTTGTTTAGTAGAGGCTCATTCTGACAAGTGTTAAGTCTTTATTAAAACAGCCACTTGACATGTTGAAAGCAGATCTGATATGCAGGAAGAAAAAAAAAAGATGCATGTAGTATTCCACAATACTAAGAGGACAAAGCAACTTGTATCATCCAGCCTGTGATTGCTTTGGTTTATGAGGCAGCCTCAATGACACGCCGGCCCTTACACAGAGCCTCTCTAATTGCATCAGCACTGAGTGGAGAAATGGGAGGTTGTCATGTTTCAAGAAGGGAACATGCCCTTGAATTGTGTGGAGCTGAAAAAAATGCATGACTCATAAAGAAAGTGATTGTCCTTTAAATCCATTTTCTTGTCTTTCTTTCCCTCCAAAAGTCACCCAAATCGGCGTTCATCAGCGCAGCCAAAAAGGCCAAGTTAAAGACTAATCCTGTTAAGGTCCGCTTCGCTGAGGAGGTCATCATCAATGGCCAAGTCCCCGTAAGTCACACTGGACACTGATTCATTCTGTACACATCAAAGTTCTGAAAAGGAGACGACAGCGCCAGACTTGAACTCTAAAAGTGGGGATAGAGCAGAGTAAATATGTCAGATATCACTAATGGAAAATGAAGACACGCATGAGAAAGAAATGTATCTTGTCCTTATACATGTTTTCATCATTGGAATGAAATAGTGAGCATGTGGGTATGAGCCACAGAAAAAGGGGGACGCTCACAGAGGGCTTCCCCAATTGGTTGGATGTATCACACAGACAAGAGACTTTTTAGAGAGCAACCACAAAGTAAGGAGACTACGAGGTAGTCATATCCTCTGAGTTAAAAGAGTAGCATCATACATAAATCCAGAAAGTGGTTATTAAAGAAGATGCATCCGTGTGTTACTTTGTGCTACTTTCACTTCAATTTTGGCCTAACAAAAAATGTCATGGAGTTTAAATTAAAAGGGGAAAACATATGTGTTTGAAAAAATAGTTTTACATTTTGGGAAATATGCTAATTACCTTTTTCTGCTGAGAATTAGATAAGAGAACATATACCACCAAATACCAGAATAGATACCCCTCTCATACAGTATCTGTTTAATATGGAGCTACAGTCAGGAGAGCTGAGTTTAGCAGACAAACTGGAAGCAGGGGGAAACAGCTTGCCTGGATCTGTCCAACAGTAATACAAAAATCTGCCAATTGCAACAATTAAAGCTCATTAACTAAAATTCTATATGAGATTTATTTAAACCGTAAACATATTGTACAAAAAAGGCATATTGTGGTGCTAAGCTAAATTAACCATTTACTGGTTGTAGCTTCAAAATTACCAGATGGAAATGAGAGTGTATTTCAGCAAGTAAGTAATTAAGGGTATTCCCCAAAATGTGAAACTATTCATTTAATTTTCCCCAGAGTTACATCACTATTGATTTCTTGAATGTGAAATAATTTTCCCTAGGGGTCTTCCAATTACAGACTTTTCCTCCAATACATCAAATGACTTGGGAACAACTGACCAAGTCAATTGATGGCATATTTACAGAAATGTTAATGAATGTGCACTGTCCATAAAAATAAATAAATATATGAAATGAATGAAAATGAATGATTGCTATTCCATCCTCAGGAAACGGTGAAGGACAACTCCCTTCTCTTTATGCCAAATGTTTTGAAGGTGTACCTGGAGAACGGGCAGACTAAATCATTTAAATTTGACAGCAGCACATCCATTAAGGTAGGTCCCATAAAGAACCTTGCTTCACTGCGAATAGCTGTTGTGTAATCTGAAGTGTTGTCCAGTTTGAATGTTGAATGTGATTTAGAGTTGCACCGCACATAATAAAGTGCAAACGTCCATCTTCACTAAAGCCTTCAGAACCTTGTGAACTGAAATTATTATTAAAACAAAATGTTTAAGGGAATTGTGTAGAAGGGAGAACTTGGTCAGCAATACACATGTCCTTTGTTTTGTTTTTTCTATTGCAGTTAAAATTCTGACTGTATGTTCAGTTCATGTTTCTATGTGTTTTTAGCTGTGAAAATTAAATATGGCTTTGGCATTGAGCTGAGCACAAGCAGGCTGCTGCATCTGCACGGTTCTCATAATGTATTAACTATGACTTTGTCTGTGTGAAAGGATGTCATTTTGACCCTGCAAGAAAAGCTATCCATTAAAAGCATTGAGCACTTTTCTCTGATGCTGGAACAAAGAGCTGAGGGGTCGGCCAGCAAACTCATGCTGCTGCATGAGCAGGAGATGCTAACTCAGGTGAGACAGCTCTCTATCGGGTGCTCCTTAACAGGAGAGGCAGTTAAATAATAGACCTGATGACAAAACAGAGGGAGGATAGCACCCTTGTCATCAGTATTCAGCCAAGAATTGTTTTGTATTCATGCTGTTGTACAACAGGAGCAAAACTGCAGGCCTTGTTTGACATTTTGGGAAATATGCTTATTCACTTGGTTGCCAAAAATTAGAGAAGACACCTCTGACATACATCTCTGAAATACTCCCTATTTTTTGTGTAAGAGATTAGTGATTTAGATGTGCTAGTAGATGGATTTATTTACCTCTAGACAGAGATATTAGTCTCTAACAAATCCTCAACGCCCTGTTAAAATTGTTTATTAATCTTGACAAACATGATTCAAGTTAACGTCAAATGTTGCATTTAGTGCACCATCACTGTTCTTCTCATAAAGAAAATCCTAAAACCTGTGTAAGCTCTTGTTATTAGAAATGTTGCAGACAGAAACACTCAACTAATGGGTCCCTCATTGTCTTCTGACTTGGGCTCTAGGTGACACAGAGGCCAGGGTCAAACAAGATGAAGTGCTTTTTTCGCATCACTTTTGTCCCAAAGGATCCCGTGGACCTGCTTAGGAGAGACGCAGTAGCATTTGAGTACCTATATGTTCAGGTGAATATCACCATATGTAGCAGCATATGGGTAACACATACAGAGTAGTTTATGGTGAAAGTTTGCAATTAATGATAAGAAGGAGTAACTTCAGTGTAACCTCCTGTCCTCTCCCTCTCGTGTCCACCAGAGCTGTAATGATGTGGTGTTGGAGAGATTTGGGTCAGAGCTGAAATACGACACAGCTCTCCATCTGGCTGCCCTGCAAATGTACATTCTAACCATCAATACCAAGCAGTCCCAGAAAGTTTCCCTCAAGTATATTGAGTAAGTAGATTGGATTTCACACAGCACCATGTAAATATATAGAGTCATTTTGTTTTTGGGTCACTAAGTCCAGAATACTCTCATTCAATGAAACAAGGTATTGTTTATTACTGCAATGCCATGAGATACATTCCTGCTTGTTAGTTAATGATTCTGATTGTACCCTGTCACTTAATCAATTCCCCTTCACCTCTGGGTGAAAAATCAATCACCGGTCAAGAGTGATGACTTGTCTGTTTTTCATAGTGATTGAGCTGCAATCTCTAATCTTTATGAATTGTCTGCAGGAAGGAGTGGGGTCTGGCGTTGTTCCTGCCTCCGGCAGTGCTGTCTAGCATGAAAGAGAAGAACATCAAAAAAGCCCTCACTCACATCCTCAAAACCAATCAGAACCTGGTGCCCCCTGGTAAAAAGGTAGAGTATTGTTACGTGAGGGTTCAAAGTGTGGTGGTGGATCACTCTTTATGGGAGTAAACAGTGAGATGGAGATGGATAATTTTCTCAGTACCATACTTTTACTGAACACACATCATAACAACCACACTACCTCGTTCCCCCTCTTCCACGTGACTACCCTAACCAATCAGAAACAAGAACTTGAACCGAGGTAAATGTGAGGAAATCAAAGAGGCAGATTTAACAGAAAATTCTAACTGATAAATATGTAAACATTTAAACATATAACTAATAATTGTGTAACACAAATATTTAAATGATTAACTGACTAAAACAATGTAAATACATTTCTAATAAATAAACTCAAATATAAATTACATTAAATTCTGAGCCTTGCAACTTTCCAAATATAAATTAACTCCACTTCTAGACCTTACGGTATGCTACCTCTTCCTTTTTTCTCTCTTCCTCTCTCTCTATCTCTGTGTCTGTACAGACAGTCTCACAATTTTTCTCTTTGCCAGTTTCAAAATAATGGTGCTGGGTGTTTGCTTGAACAGACAGTCTTGAACCTTTTTCCTTTTTTTGAACGTTACAATCTGCTGTAAATACCTCATTGCAGTAATTTGAGCTTGTGTCTCATGCTATGTGTCTTGTTTCCTCCCCCATTCCAGCTGACTGCCCTGCAGGCTAAGGTCCATTATCTGAAGTATCTCAGCGATTTGAGGCTGTATGGAGGACGAGTTTTTAAATCCATACTAATTGTGAGTGAAACCACTTTTTCACCTTTAATGCATCCAGTGTGTGACACAAAGTGATACATGTGCTGCCTCTCTCTTCCCCTTTTCACAGCAAGGCGAGAAGCACACAGAAGTGACATTGCTGGTGGGGCCCAAATACGGTATCAGCCATGTGATTAATACTAAAACAAACCTGGTGGCACTTCTGGCTGATTTCAGTCATGTCAATCGCATTGAGATGTATACGGAAGATGAGAACAGGGTTAGAGTGGAACTACATGTTCTGGATGTGAAGGTGAACAAATCCTCATATTTAAAAAAATAAAAGCATGTGCTGACTGGTTTTGTGAATATTTTCTATGGTTTCACCCTAACAACATTAAGTCTGCTCAGCGGATATTACAAAGTTATTCTGCAGCCCCGCTTTCCCATTTATTTTGCATTCATTGTCATCTGCTTATCTGCATCTTTCACAGCCCATCACTCTCTTAATGGAGTCTGTTGATGCAATGAATCTGGCCTGTTTGACTGCTGGCTACTACAGATTACTGGTGGACTCTCGGCGCTCCATCTTCAATGTGGCTCAAAACACAGAAACAAGTAAGTCTGAAACAATTACAAAATGACTCATCAGAAAGTGTTGTGTTTAAATAAGTCCTGTTTCATCTTTTGCTTCCTCTTTGCAGGCCATGCAGCAAAGGTTAAGCAGACCTACCAGGCCATTGAGTGTACCTACAGCACACCCCATAAAGGATTTGAAGACAGAAACAACCAGAGATGCAACCAAGATTATTCTGACCAGGAGTGTGAATACCTCCAGCACGGGAGATTTGAAGGCCAGCGAGTCTACATTACTGAGATCCACCAACCCCAACACTCAATGCACATGGCAGAGAGGGCAGAGTGCTGCGGAATCCCCTGCTCCCAAACTTACCTCAACGTCCCCAGGCCCAAACCCCAAGACTCCTCCAGGAATGCAAAGGTCTCCTTCATATTTGGAGATCCTCCCTTAGACAGTGTAAACCCCCAAAATCTGGGCTACCACAGACTGATGGATGAGAGCCCAGAGATGTTAGACAATCACAGCCACATGTATAGGCGTCTCGAGGACGACTATAAGATGATGGATGCCATAGAAGACGGGGATGGGGATGGTTATCAGTACGCCACCAAAATCTTTGGTCCTACTGAATGTATCGAGGAGCCGCTGCTGCACGACATCTGCTACGCAGACACAACAGATGACGCAGAGGATGAAGATGACATCAGCTGTGAGGAGGACATGGTGATGAGTGACATTGACAAGCCTATGTTACTCTCACTCTCAGGGTCCAGCGATGACATCATTGACCTGACCTCCCTCCCTCCCCCACCGGACGGTAATGACGAGGAGGACAATGACGTACTGCTGCACTCTCTTAACCTGGCAATAGCTGCTCCTCCTCCTGGCTTCAGGGACAGCTCTGACGAGGAGGAGCAGCAGCAGGGGGCCCAGGGGGGCATTCGGGCCCAGGAGGCCTGCAATGATATCCCAGTGTCTCTTATAGATTCAGTGCCCGCCCTCGGAGCAGAAGGCCACGGTGAGCCTCTGAACGATGCAGTGGTGTCCACCTTACAGGCACTCGAGGCCCTCGCTGCGTCTGAGGAACAGAGTCCGGCACAGTCCGAGAGTAGCACAGGTTCTCCTTACACTATTGTAACGTTCATCCATTGACACCGCACATGTTCCAGCCATTCACTTTTGATTTGTCATTGTTGATTTTTTTTCAATAAAGCCCATTTTGTCCTCTGTTTCATTTGTGTATTTCTTTATATGATTGTGTTCATTACAGTTCATTTATTTTTGTCATGATTTGTTGTTGTTTTGTGGATCATTTTGTTTGTTTTTCTCATTTGCACACTGCACAACATTTGCTAATATATATTAATATTATATTATATAAGATATAATATAATATTAAACAGCCACCCATAGTATGCTAATTGTAATTATTTGACTGTTCTCTATTAATATTTTATAGATGCCTTCATTTTATTGTAGTCTTAAGTGCTTATTATGTATTGATTTATATTTATTACTGTCTTTGTTATTCCAAAGTAATCATTCACTCCGCATTCCTCTCCATCCATGCTGAATTGCATTAGCTTTCACCATATTTCACTCATCCCCTAATCTGTGATATTTCTCATGCCTCAGATGAAGTTTTCAATTAATTGTTTGTCTTTCTGTGGTACACAGGTGTAGAAATATCTCGAGCATTTAGTCCTGAGTCCTCCGATTCTGGCAACGAGACAAATTCCTCTGAGATGACGGAGAGCTCCGAGCTAGCCGCTGCTCAAAGACACTCAGAGAACCACCTGAGGATGCATGTAGCCATGATAGAGGGTTACCATGCTGTGAACGAAGAAAAGACAGAGGTCGCTGCACCTAGCAATTGTGGTGCTGGAGCTGTGCAGTATAACACTCAGGGGCATCAGGATGAGGAGGCTAAATCGTCTGCTGTTGCCTCCTCCCAGATTTTTCACTCCAATGGCGGTGAGATGGAACCAGAGACAATGGAAATAAAATCAGTCAGCGAATACTTCACTAAGATGCACATGGGCTCTGTAATGAGCAGGCAGAAAGGGAAACAGAGGGTGGCAGAGAGCAGAATGCAAGGAGTTACCTGTGAATCCTCTGACAGATCTCACATGACTTCTCACGACTCAGCTAGAGAGGAGGCCCCTCATCTTGTTGGGAAGTATAACGCTTTCACTGTGAGAGATTCGTACTACATGAATCAACTTGATCTGGGTCGAACTCACTTTAAAGACAGGCATCAAAAATGGCAGCAGAGAGGGCCTGGAAACAAAATGGCAGAAAATCTATCTATGGATGGTGTGACTGACTCACAGGCTTCCCACGCAGACAGGTTGACAGTAAAGGAAGAGAAACAGGACTCAGATGAAAGAAGCCAACAGTTAAATGCTCATCTCCACTCTCCGTCCAAAGTGCCTGCCCTTGCAAAAGAAGATGCCACTTCACAGGACAATGAGCAGCAGCAAATTAAGATTCCACCATTGGATCATGACGTCACACGGTTATATGAATACCACGTGAGCAAGCGCATGTCATCGATACAGAGTGAAGGCGTTAATTCTCTCCAGAGCTCGCAGTGTTCCTCCATAGACGCCGGTTGTAGCACAGGCAGCAGCAGCTGTGTCACCCCCATGGATTCTCCTCTTTGTGCCACAGACAACATGCATGTACTGTCAGAGTCCTCGCTCAAGGGGCTGAGTTATGTAACTGCTGAGGAAAAACAGTATGGGCCACAAGGTCAGGGGAGGGTTGGACAGCCCTTAGACCCCACCCTGCTGAGGAAGATCCACGCAGCTACCAGTGCTGAGCCTGGGTTCGGGATTACTCGAGATAACAGTCATCGGAAGCCCAAGATAAAAGAAACCACAGGTAAAACTAAAACAGAGGGTGCTCTCTCATATCTGTGTTTGTGAAAGTGCATGAAAGGAACAAAAGGGACATTTCCCTCATTGTAAGCAAATAAGGGAAGGAATACATTTTAAATCATCACTCAGTTCACGGAAATTTAAAAAAAAAATGTTTCTTATTCTCTTTCAACTGAAACAAAAAAGAGTTTTCTGAAAATTTCACTTTTTTTAGTTTCCATCTATTTGACCCTTTAGGAATTAACAATTAAGATGCATATAATCATTTCTGTAAACCTAGTACATATAAGTATGCATTTTTTTATTATGATTGTTATTATTAAAGATGAATACATGCTGTCAGGGAGATGCTTAACAGTTCTCTTTGTTTTCCTACTACCCCTAGTGTAGCTTGCACACAGCTGAAGAAGGTTGGGGAAGAGTCATCTTTAGCTCTCTGTAATGAGACCAATACCACCACCACAACCACATTACCATCATCATTAAGAAGTAGCACAGAGCCCAGAGGGCTAACACAGGCCAGCCCCGAGCCCGACCCACACACCCTGGTTTCCACCTCAAGCGGATCTTTATGTGAGCCTAAAACAAGCAGCATCAGGAAGCCATGCAGGGACCGGATGCTCAGGAGAAGCTGGAGCACCATAATGCCAAATTCCAGGAGTTTAGAAGCACTGATAGAGAAGACCAGAGCCACACTTACAGGGAGGAGTAATGGTCAGAATTTTCAGACTCAAGATCCGCCCAAAGTACAGAAGATATTCTCTGCCAAAACCTTGCCCAAGAGCTTGTCCCAAGGTTCAGTCGCAACTAATTTGTCTGGTAGAAGGCAGTTAAGAGAAGCCTCCCAGCTGCCAGAGTCAACAGCGCCAAGTGATGTAGGTACGTGGAGATGCCATGGGCCGTTCAGACACTGCTTCCTGCGGAGAAAGAAAAACACTGATGGTGATGATGAAGACAGAGAGATGCACTCACATGCTTTGTTTTCTGTCAGCTCAGTTTCTTTCAACCACAAGAAAAAAACAGTCTTGAGAGCTGTCTGTGAAGCAGAGCAGAGTAACATAAATGCAGCTACAAATGACATGAGCCTCGAAGCAAGGCTAGCTCGTGTAAATTCAATGAAGGGTAAAACCTACAGCCTTCATACAGGGTTCGCACTTACACGTAAGGATGCCTTAGAGATGGCCAGTGTGTTGCGTTCCAGTGTCGGTGACTGGTCCAGAGGGGCGAGACGAGAGGTCAACAAGGCTGATATGGATAACTTCTCCCAGCTGCTTTTCATGCAGGCAAAAGTGCTGAGCAGCGCCTGCAGTCAGATGGGTGTAGAGTACAGCAGCCCAGAGGAGTTACTGCTCACTCTGACGCACAGCTTCCACACACTCTGCTGCCTAACGCAGGCCTGCATGTCACTGGTGGAAGGCCTGAGCACTGAAGGAGAGCAGCGTGAGGTGGTAGCCAAGGTGGACGAGGTAGTCATGAACTACGTGTGTCTGCTGAAAGCTGCTGAGGCAGCTTTGGGAAGCTCCCCCAGTGACCAAAGTGTGAATGCATTGACACATCACTCTGCCTCCATGTCTGCTATTATAAATGCACTAACTCACTCACTGAAAACACTGCTCAATAAATAAACTGTTGTTATTTTGTCCTGATTATTGATTTTAAAGCCATACATAAGAGACATGGGTTCTACAACCAATGTGAACTGCTGTGACAACAACCTTGCCTTGTGTATACAATATTTTATTATGTAAAGAAAAATTACAACTATATGAATTATTAAAGTTTTGAATAGATTATATTAAGGCCTCTATGAAGAAGAATATGACCCTCCTCTCAAATATATTATCTAATATTATATAATGGGGATTATTTTCAAGATTTATTGGTTATATTAGGGGGTTAATATTTAGATTATAACTTGTAACTGTATCTTATTTATACATTGTAATAATATACATTGTGTTGAAGAAATGCATACAGCTCTACACAACTGCGCAGGACAGGACATGATCAATCAAGTAACACATGACTTTTTCATTGGCTGGATTCACCTTTATTTAATGAGTACTTTCCTGTTATTTTTTGTGAACATCATTAAAATGAATAAAACTTTTAAAAAGTCTCCTCAATTTTTTTGGTTCTATTCCGTTAACAAATTTAAATTTGTATGTTATTTTGCAGTGGTACATGCAAATTCATGATCATTAATGCTCTTCTCAGTTGATCTCTGTTGATCTGAAAACAGAATGACTTTTCCAGATTACAGTAAACAAGTTTGCTCCTAAAATTGCATTATTCATACAGAAAACTTTTTGGACCCATGTTTTAGTTAATAACCATGTTCAATAATTCATGTTTTTACCATTTACTCAAGCCTGAGTGGTGTAATGTTTTTTGCATTAATGATGATGGTGGCCCATTTCTCTTATGGGGCCAGAGTGAGTGTTTGCATACTGTTATGTGTACGTAGCACATGCACATGTTGCTCATAAGAGTCTACACCTATGCTAGCAGCTCTGTGAGGCTGTACTGTACTGTGAGCATAACTCTACTGTTTACCAGGCTCACCATCTTAGTTCAGCGTGTTGGAATGCTAACATTTGTTAATTAGCCCAAAACACAAAATACAGATGAGGCTGATGGAAGTACTACATGTTTTGCAGGTATTTGGTCCTAAAGTATTGGACAAATTTAAATGAAAAGTTAGACGATTGTCAAATTATAATTCATTATACCGGGACCGCAAATGCCTGTGCACATTTTCAGTGCAATCCAAAGCTGTTTAAAAGTTCCAGTCTGGACAAAGTGGTGGACCGACAGACAGAGCGACATTGCCATGCTCTGCTGCGAGCATGGCTAAAAAAAAAACTTTGTCATCAGGATTTAGACTTAGAAAACTTTAATGTCCCCGAGAGGCAATTTGTTGTACAGTACAGGCATATTGACACATAATCACAACACAAAAACATTGAACCAGACATCTACAACACTATTTATCTAACACATACATACACACATGAATGAATAGAACACAATAAAAGGAGTATGTTGCAGTTCCCTATTTGGCATTATGTCATAAATAAATGAAATGACTGCATAGTACTTCACATGTATTCCTTATCCAGTCATACCCCTCATTACATGTTGTTTAATTGGATTATTGCCATCATGCCTTTTTTCTAAAGGCAGATCAGGTGGATGCTTTTTCTAAAACCACAGTGTCTATTCCTGCATTGGGTTTCTCAAATAAAGGGCCAAATATACACACATACTGTTTGGACAGATTACGCATTAGAGTGAATGTTGTTATCTCCGCTGTAGAGCCACATCTTAGCTAAAGATTGAGGAAGAATATTCTGCCTGGTGCCAGAATAGCATGTTTACCATGTAAACTGGTAAACCTAAACCTAAGCATAGGTTTCACATTCCCCTATAGGCTAATACAAAAAGAAACTGCTCTTTGTTGTAGCCACTGAACAACCCACACTTCCTCCAGCTGTGCTGTTATACTGCACCATAGATCAAGCAACTATTGTCCTTGACCCCTCCATTCTAAAGGCAACCTCCTTGTAGTGATTTCAGCAGAAAGCACGTTTTCACCATTATATAACAAACACGATCAGTCAAACATTATCAAACACAAATAATATAAGATGGAAGATTTGGATGTGTGTGCTTTATGACGATGGGGAAGTGGTGCTGGCTAATTATACACACAATGGGCTAACCCAGACACCTGTTACTTTCATCTCATCCCCTTAGAGCTGATCATCAATGTTACACTTCTTTCAGTACTCGATCTTACTAACTAAAAGCAGGACCTCTTTTAAATCACTCATGTGAACAATGTTCTTCCATCTGGTGAGTATCATTTATCTTTGTTTGTACACTGCATCCATAAGTATTGAAATGAAGGGTTGGCTTTGATCCAAATGGCTGCAAACTACATGCTGATGGAGGTGGAAAAAATGAAACATTAACTTTTATCAGTTCCTAGTTGCATTACAAAGTAGCATATATGCACATACATTACTCAAAATGTTGATTTTAGCATGTGCTTCTTTCATTATGTGTGTTATCCCAGTAATGTAACTGTATTATTAGCTGTCGACCTGCACACATTTCTCAGTGAACCGCCTGTGTTTCTATACAGATGCATGTGGCACTGCTTGGCCAGTGGTGTGTTCTCACCATATCAACAGCTAGCGTTTCTTATCCCAAAACTCTGCCCTGTGAAGTTAGAGAGACCAACAACGGGAGTGTGGTGACCGTGGACTGCACTGAGAAAAGTCTCAAAGATATCCCGCGTGGCATCCCCAGAGACACTACCAATCTGACGCTCACCATCAACCATATTCCTAAATTGAACTCCACCTCCTTTCATGGTCTGGAGAACTTGACTGAAATAGACATGAGATGCAACTGTGTGCCCATCAAAATCGGGCCCAAGGACCGCATGTGCACAGAGAGTGTGATCATAGAGGAAAACACCTTTTCCAGCCTGAGGAACTTGCGAGCATTGTATCTAGATGGCAATCAACTCTACAGTATTCCTAAAGGCCTCCCTCCAAACCTGATCCTGCTGAGTTTGGAAGTGAATCACATTTTTCAAATTTCATCGGCAAACCTCTCTGAGATTAGAAATATAGAGAGGCTTTACCTCAGTCAAAACTGTTATTATCGTAACCCATGTAATGTTTCCTATGAAATAGAGGATGATGCATTTTTACAGCTTAACAATTTAACGTTGTTATGTCTTAAGTCCAATAACCTATCCTTCATACCACATCAACTACCCACGAGTCTGAAGGAGTTGTACCTCTATAACAACAACATTCAAGAAGTCACTGATGAGGATTTCAAAAACTTAACTAACCTTGAGATTCTAGATGTTAGCGGAAATTGTCCTCGGTGTTACAACGCTCCTTTCCCATGCAATCCGTGCCCAAATAATTCCCCACTTAAAATCAGCAAGACAGCGTTTAAAATGTTGACAAAGCTAAAAACGCTGCGCCTGCACAGTAATTCTCTAACATGTGTGCCATCTGAGTGGTTTGCCAGCACATTAGAGCTAAGAGTTCTTGATCTCTCATCCAACTTTTTAGCAAGAGCGATAGGAGTCACAGACTTTCCACATTTCCTGGGCAAACTGGAAGAACTGGACCTTTCATTTAACTATGAGCTTCAGAGGTACCCTGAAACACTGAGACTGAGCTGCAATTTCTCATCCCTCAAATCCCTTCGAATTCTCAGACTGAAGGGCTTTGTGTTTCAGCAGTTAAAGCCAGAGAGCATTGCTCCTTTAAAACCTCTAACAAACTTGGAGGTTGTGGATCTGGGTACAAACTTTATTAAAATGGCAAACCTTAGTATTCTGATGGAATTAAAAAGCTTTAAAATAATCAGTCTGTCTGACAACAAAATATCATCCCCCTCTGATGGCCAAGATACTGTCGGTTTCTCTGGGGGAGAGCCCTTGTACAGGTCTCCCATGTCGCCTGCAGATCAGTACCAAAGTAAGGAAGTGAGAGAGATTCATTACTTTAGATATGATGAATATGCTCGCAGCTGCAAATACAAAGATAAAGAACTTGGAACGATTACATCCTTTGTCAACAAGAACTGCAGTCAGTTTGGCAAAACCCTGGATGTAAGCAGAAATAACATATTTTTCTTGCATTCAAGATTTCTAAATCTCGGAGAGCTTAGATGCCTGAATCTGTCTGGAAATGCAATGAGCCAAAGTCTGAATGGCTCTGAATTTAGCTATCTGACTAATTTACAATATCTGGACTTCTCTTCAAACCGCCTGGACCTGCTCTACTCCACAGCATTTCAAGAGTTAAAAAGTCTGGTCATCTTGGATATAAGTTACAACAATCACTACTTTGAGTCGGAGGGCTTGACTCATATGCTTAATTTCACAAAAAATTTGAAAAATCTCAAGATATTGCTCATGAACCACAACCAGATCTCTACTTCCACTAACACAGAGCTAGAGAGTGAATCTCTAGAGAGGTTAGAGTTCATAGGTAACCGGTTAGATATGTTGTGGAGGGACGGGGACATTAGGTATGTAAATTACTTCAAGAAATTACATAATCTGACTGTACTTGACATCTCTCATAACAATCTTAATTTCATTCCACAAGAAGTGTTCAGCGGTTTCCCAGACAAACTGTCTGAGCTCTACATCAAAAATAACAAACTTAAAGATAACTCCTTTGATTGGGAGAAACTACAACTTCTAAATTCTTTGCAAGTCTTAGATCTCAGTGGGAACAGCTTAACTACTGTTCCGCCTATGCTGTCAATATGTACCAAATCTCTAAAGAAGCTCCTGTTACATAAAAACCAGATCCTAAAACTCACGCCAGATTTTCTCAAGGATGCCTACAACTTACAATATCTGGATCTTAGTTTTAACCACATACAGCACATTGACAAATCTAGCTTTCCAGATGATGTCGTCAACAAGATGAGAATGCTGCTTCTGCACAAAAACAGATTTGTGTGCACTTGCAACTCTACTTGGTTTGTCACATGGCTCAACAGGACCACAGTGCCAATCCCACGACTGGCCACGGATGTTACCTGCGCTAGCCCAGGGGCACAAAGAGGTCATCCTGTGCTCTCAGTGGACCTGCTGGCCTGCCAGCACAACTACCTGTCGATCATCCTCTATATACTCATGACTTCCCTTGTCCTCAGCTTCCTCACCCTGTCAATCTCCAGCCATCTCTTCCTGTGGGACGTCTGGTACGTCTACCACTTCTGCAGGGCAAAGCTCAAAGGTTATGGCCGCCTGTATTCCCAAAGCTCCACCTATGATGCCTTTGTGATATATGACAAGGAGGATGTGGCGGTAACAGAGTGGGTGATGAAAGAAATGGTTGCTCATCTGGAGGACCATGGAGACTGCCGGCTGACGCTTTGTCTGGAGGAACGGGACTGGATCCCTGGATGCCCCCTGATCGACAACCTCTCCCAGAGCATCCACAACAGCAAGAGGACTGTGTTCATTCTCACCAGCAAATATATAAAAAGTGGCAACTTCAAGACAGCTTTTTACATGGCCCACCAAAGATTAATGGATGAAAAAGATGATGTCATTGTACTGATCTTTCTGGAGAAAGTACCTTGCAACTCAAAGTACCTGAGATTAAGGAAGAGACTGTATAAGCGCTCTGTGATGGAGTGGCCAACAAACCCTCAAGCCCAGTTGTACTTCTGGTTCAGCCTGAGAAGTGTATTGGCAACTGAAAGTCACAAACAATACAACAATCTCTTCAAAGAGACACTGTAAAACAATATACTGTCATACTTACTTCCTTCTTAATTAGAGATGGCACTGAATGTACATCTGTAAATGAGTTGCATTGTGTGAACATCCCACTTGTTAATGTGAGAAAAAGACAACAGATTGTCACATGAATTATTAATTGTTTATTATAAATTCCCTTTTTACTGTCACTCAGTAGGGAACTGGTCGTCACTCTTTGTCATCTACACAAAGAAAACAACATAACTTTTTACATGTCATGAAAAAAGGAAGTGAAACAGATGTACTTCTGCAATTGAGGGGCTACTTCTGCCCCAGAACCTCTTTGTGAGAACCAGCCAGCTTGCTGCTTTTGTTTGACTTCAGCGTGTGTTGTATTTTATAGTTTTTAAGTTGGATATATTAACTTTGGTTTCAGTTTTACTTGCAAGTGCCATTGCTTTTTGTAAGGTTGTCATTCAAGAATCAATACTGTGCATGCACAATGGTGAGTTTTATTGATACAAGTTTCTCCGTACGTTTTTTTAAGCTTTACTCTATCAATAGCAGAGAATAGATTTAAATACTGAAAGTAATATAAATGTTTTACTCATCCGACATTTGTTATAGATTTACTGGTTATCTGTATGAGCTTTTCAATTAGATGTTTCTGTAATATGAAGTGTGAGGGTTTTCGTCTTCTTTGAGGAACATTATGGCACCAGATAATACTTGGACTGTGTATACATTTATTTGACTATAAAAACTTTGACTATTTGAAAATCTTTTGGCACTTTTTTTATAATGGAGTGTTCTACATTAAATAATTTGCATTAAAATGTATTTCCAACTGTGTGAACAAAAAGATCATCTTTTTTACATGAGTATAAAAAACAAACAGCAGTCCGTCTTTGGATTAGTCATTTCAAACTCATGCTGTGCAGCCAAACCCACATAACAAACGTAATACCATGTGTCAGGCTAACATCTTGCTAAATAGGTCCAAAATAATTTAAAAGAAATGAAGGGGAAACCAGATGTTTATATGAGACCGTGCTATTGGTGAAAGAAACACCTTACTCAATTACAAACAAAATTGCTACAAATAATTGCTTAGTTCAGGCTTTTGCTGCTACAGCCTTTCTTGGTCTGGTACGATAAGTAGCTTTTTGTGACTAATATTGTTCAGATAGATATTGATGTATATGACAATGCTGAGTCAGTTCACTGACTTAAGGTTTTTTTTCTCTACTGCTGCAGTAACTTTAAGTATTCAATAGCCATTGTTGAAGAAAAGTTACATAGTCTAGCTGTAAGGGGTTACAGAATTCATCATTTAAAATGTGTGAGGGAGTGATATTTATGCAATAGAGTGCTGCAACCTGCTGGATACAAGTGGTAGCAAACTGAAAAGCAATGTTCAATACTTGGAGGATACGTTCACAATGTGTCAAGTATGTCCTAAACATTAGTCAGGTGCCCACCTGAACATTGAAACTGATTTTGCTTGCTGCAATCATTCCTTTGAACATACTTGAACATATTTAAACATTGTGAATCTATCCTTTAAAACACAAAATGTATGATGTACTGTATAATACAAAACAATAGATGTTCAATATATGTATATAGTACTGACTATGAATTTAAGTTGCTGCATTTCACTAATTATATTGTTTATCTACAGACAGTGACGTGTTGGATGCACTTCCTGCTGTTCGGTCTGTGTTGCCATTATGAGATCCAGCCTGCTGCATGTAAACCCATGTGGATGTCACCACAGTTCCCTTGTGATGTCACAGCTGACAATACCTCTCAGGTTCTATTTGACTGCAAAGGGCGTCATCTGCAGGGAGTACCTGATGGGATAACAAGTAATGCAACTGAGCTCAACTTATCCGAAAATTTCATTAAGAATATTTCGGTTAATTCATTTTCCAAACTGCCAAATCTGACTCAGCTCAATCTCAGCTGGGCAAACAAGAACAAAGAAGTAATGATTGCAGCGAATGCTTTAAAAAATCTGACAAAACTGACTGAACTGATACTGACTGGCAATGGTCTGAAGGAAATTCCCAGCAATCTCCCTCTCAGCATAGAACATCTCTATCTGAACAATAACCACATTATGTCAGTGAATAACAGGAGCCTTGCTGGCTTAACAAAGGTGACACATTTATGGCTATCCAAAAACTGCTACTTCTGGAATCCTTGTGGGAAATCTTTTACGATTGTGGAAGACAGTTTTGCAGTTATGAGCAGACTCCAGGCTCTGGACTTGTCATATAACAACTTAACTCAAGTTCCCAAAAGTTTACCGCAATCATTAAGCATATTACAACTGGGTGATAATGCAATTCAATACATATCTGCAGAGGATTTTACTGGGCTATCAAATTTAAAAGTCCTAAAAATACAAGGGAACTGTCCAAGATGTCACTCTGCTCCATATCCCTGTGTTCCTTGCAAAAACGGTTCTCTTGGTATCCATCCTAATGCATTTTCCAATCTGACACAGCTCGAGACACTGAACCTGGGAGGGAGCTCACTGGACCACCTGAATCCCTCCTGGTTTGAGAGTCTGACCAAGCTTAAACAGTTGTACCTGTCATTTAACTTCTTGTTAAAAGCAATTACTGAGGAGGCAACATTTCTAAGATGTCTTCCAAAGTTGGAAAAACTTGATCTTTCTTTCAACTTTGCTCTCAAGTTATACCCTACAACAGTAAATCTCTCAAAAGAGTTTTCAAAGCTTGTGTCGCTCAGAACTTTGCATTTGGATGGTTTGGTCTTCCAGAGTATTGGACCGGGCACGCTCAGACCTCTGTACAAGCTCAAACATCTGTTGGCACTAAATTTAGGGACTAACTTCATTATTCACTCTGATTCCACCATATTCAGCCAATTCCAACACCTAAAAATGATATACCTTGCAGAAAACAGGCTGTATCCCATTCCAGTGAAGAGTCCACCACATCCAAGTAATGGATACAAGCTAAAGAGGTCGGAACTTTCTATTTCACCGCTCATAAAGGCCTATCCAAAAGATGACCTTTACGAGCTGTCACATGGCCTCATCAAGGAAGAGTGTTTTAACTCTGGACGAGTGCTAGTCCTCAGCTCAAACAATCTTTTCTTCATTTCTCCAAAGCAATTCGAGGGCTATGGAAATATTGCATGTCTCAACCTTTCTGGAAATGGATTTTCAGCAGCACTTAATGGAACAGAATTCTCCTTGCTGCCTAATCTGACATACCTGGACCTGTCATTCAATAAGATTGATCTGGCCTATGACTATGCCTTCAAAGAACTAAAGAAACTACAAGTGCTGGACCTCAGTAACAATGCTCACTACTTTAAAGCTTACGGGATTACGCATAATTTAAATTTTACGAAAAATCTGCCTGCTCTGAGGGTGCTGAACATGAGTCATAACTCCATTTCTACACTAACAACCAAACAGATGCATAGCAAATCATTAACAGAACTTCAGTTTACAAATAATAATCTTGGGAATCTTTGGAAAGAACGGGATGGCTCATATAAAATGCTTTTCACTAATCTTACTAATTTGACAATTTTAGACATATCCAAAAACAGGATTGTAAAGATTCCAGACAATATTTATGAATATCTGCCACGTAATCTCACCATACTACGCATAAGTCACAACTTGCTTACTGATTTCATATGGAACAAACTCAAGTTTTTCCATCAAATTCAAATTTTAGACCTGAGCTTCAACTCTTTATCTAATGTAACAGGCATAAACTCAAACGTCTTCAACACTTTGACTTTCCTTGACCTGAGTCATAATAAAATTTTCCACTTGGATAAAGGGTTTCTAAAGGGTGCAACAAGCTTGATGACTCTTAGACTTGACTCCAACAAACTGACTATCATCAATCAATCCACTTTCCAATCGAGACCTGAATCTAAGATTCAGACCTTGTTTTTGCAGGGTAACCCGTTCCAATGTACATGTGATTCATTAGATTTCATTGTGTGGATTGAAAACAGTAATGTAAAGATCCCACGACTGACCACCGAGGTGCTGTGCGACACCCCATTGAACCAGAAGGGACAAGCTCTGATCAACTTTGACATTAACCAGTGTGTAAATGACAGTCAGGCGTTCTTGATGTACATTCTCACAAATTTCTTAATTGTTGCTTTTATGTTTGTGGCAACAGTTGCTCACTTATTTTACTGGGACGCTTCCTACGTCCTCCACTACGTGAAAGCTAAGCTGAAGGGATACACATCCATGAACTCGCAGGCTGGTGTTTATGATGTCTTTGTGACTTACGACACCACAGATCCACATGTCTCTGAGTGGGTGATGAGGAATCTGCGAGTTAAACTGGAAGAGGAAGGAGAGAAGCATCTTCCCCTGTGTCTGGAGGAAAGGGATTGGCTTCCTGGAGTCCCACTGCTAGATAACCTCGCTCAGAGCATCCAATACAGTCGCAAGACCCTGTTTGTCTTGACAGAGGGTTACGTTAAGACCGGGGTTTTCAAGCTGGCGATGTACTTGGCCCACCAAAGACTGCTTGATGAAAATGTGGATGTGATCGTGCTGCTGATGCTGGAACCCGTCCTACTGCATTCTCACTTCCTGCGCCTGAGGAGGAGGCTGTGCGAGAAGAGTGTTGTAGAGTGGCCGAGAACAGCTGCCGCAGAGCCCTGGTTTTGGCAAAACCTGAGAAATGTGCTCAGAGTGGACAACCAGTTGATGTACAACAAGACTTATTCAAAGTACTTCACCAGCAAGTGAACCAATGACAACTGTTTAGGAATGATTTATGACTTTAAAAATGTGGACAATAACATCTGAAATTTTTTTTTTTAAACTATCGTTCTATACCAACACCAATGTGATCCTTCACAGCTTTTAATCACTTCCTAATGGAAGAAAAATAAAGACATTCGTTATTATTATTTTTTACTTTCTTTACAATGACATTGAATGACTTGTACTTGGTGCGCAAATATTATAGTAGCCTATATGAATAAATATATCCATTAGAAATCTGTGCCATTTGTAGATGTAAATGCTTCAGTCTGTTGTCTGTTCACCATCTAATCTGGAAAATATCTTTAAGGTCCCAAGATCAACCAAAAAAGGGGAAATTTATTGGAGCCTATAAAAGTGTGCTGAATTTTATGTGTTTATTTGTTGTGCATATTTGTCTAGGCAAAATTATGAGAGAATTTAAACAAACATTGTCAAGATTTGCACAACCAAAACTCTCCGCATTAAAATTTAAATTCTGAATCCACCCTGGACGTCTGTCACCATCTTCACGTCCTGGTTATTACTTTGTTTGCCCTCCAGATGTCGCCCCCCGATGCAGTTTTAATAGGGCACCTTGTGCAAGTTAAACCTAAACCTTAAAATCATTGTCCCACTCAAAAATCTCTTTCTTGCCTGCATTTGGTTCGCTTTGAACAAACAACCTAGAAGTGCCATGATGACAAAGACACCGTATTTAATGACAGGAGCAAAAAAAGCAAAAACACATTTGTACAAAAGCAGGCTTTCCAGGCAGTGGATGTGACGTCGGAGGATCATTTGCATACTGCGCAGTATTTAAACTGTGATTGACGGTCCACTCGTTACTCTGCTCTTGCGCCAACGGGACGTGCATCTTGTAGCTGAATTTATCGGAGCTGAAAATCAAGTGAGTGCATTTATTTGATCATGTGAAAGTTTGTTTTGAGTTTGATCTAAGCTCACTGTTGAACGATTTAGTCACTCTGTTTTAGTTTGTTACGTTTCTCTTTGTCTCACAATATCCTGGGTCGATTAGGCTTTGAGTGTCAGTGTGATTCGTGTGTTTAAATGCTGAGAAAGTTAATGGGTGAATAAATGCAAAAAGAACTTGTCTCAATGTCCATAAAATGCTTCATGCTGTGTCAGTAATTTGAATAATCTGAACCCAAACATTTAGTAGTCTACATGTGCTCTGCTTACATGGTTAAGGTGGGGTTTGCTATAGTTGTAAGCAGTCTAGTCATCTAGATTATATTAAAGGGCGGTGGCCCCTCAAATGCACGCCTTTACTGACAAAGAGCCTCTCAAATCGGCACCATGATAAACCCATATGGCGTGGTCTACATGAAGTTAGTTGTCCTTCTCAGCCCTATGTAGTTTCTGCGTAAGGTAGCCTAGATCATGTCGGTTAAATGTCCCTTTATGCGCTAATTGGTGTGACCATGCCCACGTGTGTAATTAAATTCAATTGGATGGCTAACTTTTTTTTTTTTTTTTTTAAACAATCTGCAGACATGTCTGACAAGCCTGACGTCTCGGCGGTCGAAAGCTTCGATAAGAGCAAGCTGAAGAAGGCGGAGACTGCGGAGAAAAACACACTGCCGACCAAAGAAAGTATGTTCAGTGGGCTCATTTGGTTGCATGGTTAACCTTTTTGGAACTGTTTTGAAATTTATTTATTTTTTTTGTCCTCTTGCAGCCATTGAACAAGAGAAGGCATCGGGACAATGAAGACTACTCCTGTGCACTGTACATTCCACAAGCTTTTGCCTTTTTGTGTTAAAATATGTATTCAAGCTGTGGTACATACTAATTGACAAAACTATGGATGTAAAACCTCTGTATAGTAAGGAAGTGTGGCTGATGCACTGGATGCATCCCTGGTGTTGTGTCTGAAGAGCAGATGTGTCAGTGGGGGTGCTACACTTGGATTTGTAACTCTTCTCTGGCCAGTTGTGAATTCTGTTTTGTAACAAAATCTGGAATGCACAGTTTTGTTAAATATGCAAAAATAAAAATGTAAACTAATTTGATTGTGTCCTTGGTTAACGGTAAGGTTTTTTACAACCCTGGGCTGCAAGAACCTCTTAAGTTTAAAAATATGCGCATGAAGGCTCATCTCAACCAGCTGAAGGCCTACAGCACTGTAGGTGTTGTAGTCTTTAGTGCAGCATGGTGGTGCAACAACTGACCTAAAGTGACTTTCTGCTGAAAGTGCAATACACTCCAGCAAAGGCTTGGCATCTTCAGATTTAGTCATAAGCATCATGTACATTTGAACTCAGCGTTTGTGCACTTTTTACATCAAACGGTCTTTAGAAAGATTAATCACTGGGGGTTAACTACGTCTTCATTTCACCCAGTATGTACACGGCTATGACTAAAGCCTGCCTAGCTTTGGGTTGAAAAACTAATTTGAGCTAACTTCTGGTCTAAGCTTGTACAGTACCTGAACCAGGTTGAGGCTGATTGTTAGCTGCCCTGAGGTCACTTGTGCTCATATATGAAATAACATGTGAGTACATGAGTTAAGCTAGTGCTTTTAACTGTAACTTTTACAAAAGGTCAAAACTACATAAATGTGCCCACTCAGGACTGTGATCATTACTGTAGCAGAATGCGTGGCAAGTTAACCAAAGCCTTTGTGACCTTAATGAATATGTAAGGCACAACATTGACGAGCCTGTACTGTTTGGAGACTGTCACCAAGAAGCAACAAAATGATCTATTTACAGAAGGAAAAAGAGAGCGCCTCTTCTACCTCATTCTGCTGCACAGGGACGACAGCTGTAAATCATGTGGGGATGGGGATAGGGATTACGTAACTGTCTATAGACCGTATCAGCTGTGCTGTAACAACAGGCTCTGCTGAGGGATTGGCACAATCTCACATGCATCCTCTTTCCCACGAGGCTGCATCTGATCAAAGGTCAGTTTTAGTATAGGAAAAATGTTTATTTTTTGATAGCCCTTTTGAGAAGCACCAAAATATCCATTATATACTTTTACACATCTGTGATGCCTGCCTCCCCCCTTTTAGTTCTCTACCAATCCTTATGTCCAGTCTTTCCACAACAGCTCCTCAGTGTCCTACAATGTCCGCTTTGGGGAAAAGAGTAGACAATATTACACATTACAAGACGCTGCTTTCTCCTGTTACACTCTCTCCACACTTTGTTAAACTGCCACGGTATTAATAGCCTTTGACTGATTTATCTTGACAACGTTCTTATGTGAATGCAGCCCATATATAAGAAAGTCGCTGTGTATTTTTACGAGAAATCATGATGTCGTGTTGGAAATAACTTGGAAATCTATGGTACAACGTAAACAAACACGAGATTGATATGTGGTTTAACAAAAAAAACATGCCGTACTATTAAGTGCAGGTATATGTCAGGGTGCTACATCACCATAAATCTTCCTGGCTCTCAAACATAGTATAAGAAAGGTTTTATTGTAAACCACTTTACCACTTCACCTTATGTTGTGGTTGGACATTCACAGTATGACAGACTGTAGCTATGTTTCAGATTAGAGGGATTGTACTGTATGTGACTTGTGACGGCCCATCTCCTTGGTACGCTTTGCTGTAGGTGGGCTTTTCTCTCCAGAGCAGCAGCAAATTCTGGGTGGGCAGCTCTCTTCCCCCCCCCCACACATCTTTAAGTATTTTGTTTCACAATGTAAGAAGAAGGGATGATCAATACCTATTTGCCTTACTAATGCAAATACATTGACTACCAATCAGTGTCTAATTTAAAAAAAAAACAATACAATAAGTAAACACCCTAACACACCTAATAAGAGCACATTCCCTGATATTGGCTTTTTATTTAACATGAAATACTACGGGGTTAAAAGCAATGCTCGTTCCTACAGGTTATTGTTATTACTTACATGTTTCTGCTCCTTCCTCGCGTTCAGCTTAAAACCTGAATGCCCGGTCCATCTTTCCTGTGCACTGTTTCCATGGTAGCAGACAGGAGATTGTTTAGCTTTCCACATATTGTCACATAATCAGATACTGCAGGGTTTTTCAGAGATCTAAATTAATTTAATTAAGCAAGCAATTGTTGACTAGGATCACTAAATCGGTGCAAGTAGTGGTGATTTCAGGAATTAGGTTAAGCTTCCGCTTCTTTCTTGATACAGTTTGGTTGTTTTGCTGTATGTACTGTATATAGCATTTCATTAAGATGGATTGTTTTGTGGGACATATGTTGAAATACTATGAAAATAAAGCATTGTAGACTAATCCTTTGGGAATAGCTGATAGGTTATGAAAAACAAGTAAAACTCTACTCCTTTGTAAACTATTTTCCGCTGGTTTGGTTCAACTGTGCAGGTTGACAGAATGCTTGACAATCTTGACCCCATCTGGGGAACAAAAGTTGGACTTGTCAAAAGTTCTTATGTTTAGGCACAGCTTTACTTTTTCAGGGATTTAAAGCTGTACAGCACAAATGTCTTTTTTGTCTTTTTTTGTTCGGCATTTTAGGCCTTTATTTGGATAGGAAAGCAAAGGTTTACTACATTTTCACCATTAACATGTAGTGTAATAAAAAGCTGAAGCTGTGACAAAAATGGTCATCTATCTGTGTAGGGAGGTTCAGCGTCTTTATGTTTTTAAGTCAGAGTGCACCAAGAAAAGGACAATTCATCTTTGTCTTCATTATCATAACCGCGGTGGGAAAAAGCAGCGCTACTATTGTGTGATAGGTAGACACAAAGACTGAGGGTGTGATCTGGCCAATCCCTTGACACACTATAATGGTTGCTATGTGTGACAAAAGTATCTCCCAGAAACAACCCCAGAAATGTGCCTTGTGCTGTATGGAAGATTATCCATCTATCTAACAAACTGATCGCTTTGCATAGAAATACAAACGTTCATCTGTGTTCCTTATCTTTTATAGAAAACTCTGAAAAAGCTAAGTAGCTATGTAAAATGTCTATTTGAAACCACATCGACAGAGGAAATACAAAGGCACAGTAATTACAAAGAGTTGTGTGACCTGTTTCTTATTCTCTGAGGGCTGTTAACCTTTAATGAGAGTTGTGAACGGCAAACCCCAACTTAGTAAAGAATGCACCTTGCATTGATGGTCTTAGTCCTTCAGGTATACATAGCAAGGATGGCAACCATATATTAAGAGCAGAAAACCCAGAGATATCTCCATCCCAGTCACAGACACCTGATCAGAAAAAAAAACAGTTTGGCAATCAGCAGTCAGCTTCTCCCAAATCTGTATTGGTCACAAAAACTGCAACATTAGTGATCATGCTAGCCATGACCATGTATTGAAAACACAAACTGCACTGAAAACAGGGAACATGTTGAAGTTGAAACTAACCAGTCAAGTAGCCTGGATTTGGCAATACTAGGAAATACTGAACTGAGACATTTCTGTATAGCCATAAACATTAAAACGTATTATATATATAAATGTAACTGGTTTTGTGTCCCTTAATTGTGGTGTTAATGTTTCAAAACTGTTCACTACACTGCCATGTATGAACAACCATAAAAGGAAGTGAGAAAGATTACAGGTGGTAGTGACACAAAAGCAACCTAATTCCAAGAAGAAAGGCTTCTTTTGCTTGCTGGACTACATGTTTGCAATCTGGATAGCTAGGCAGATGTGTCCCGAGTGCACTGACGCAGATGCAGCACAGTGTGATTCAATGTGACATGTGCATGCAACCTTTCAGCTGCAAGAGTCACCCTGGTGAGCTCAGTAGCTCACCAGCTGTGAGCCTAGAAACCTAAATGCCCCCTTTCAGCATCAATTTTCTCATGTACAGTGTTTAAAGTATATGTGTACAATCAGGAAAAATTCACAGTGTGACATGCTATAACTTTAGAACTCCAAGAGCAAGAGGAGGGTTTAAGCTAGCATGAAAATAGTAATCATGTGTGACAAAGAAAAAGGAAGTGAGAGGAATAAGTGTGAAGTAAGACACCAGTCTGCTTGTGTTTATTTTGTGGCAGTAATCATGTGATGTGAGCACTGGAAGTGAGTGTTTAAGCTTGATGCGTAAAAAATACAGAGCTTGGACAAGCTGTCTTAAAAGCGATGTATTTGACGGGTCAGTTGAGTGAAATATCTGACCTCCACAGCATTGGGACAAATAGAATCTTGAGATGAGCTATAAGCAGTACTATGATAAAGCTGCTCATTGAATATCTTTCACTTTAGTTCAAGCTGAGGGAAGTTTAATCTGTTAAAAAAGTACATCTAGAAATTTCACGAGAAATGTTAACACAAGCAAATTTAGTTTGTCCTTCTGGCACAGATGATGAGTTTGTTGTCCTAACACTGGCAAAGTAGGCTTTAAAGCCCCATGTAAATGGATAAACACTGCGTCTTCAGGGACATGTAGTTATGAAGGCAATAAAGGCAGATGAATTAAGAAATGTAACCAGGGCCTTTTCTATTTTTACTGCTTTTACGTGGACTCGCCATCACTTCTTCTGTGGTGTCTTTTTTTTGACCAACCCTTTATTTACAACATTAGTTTATGCAGCTTCTGCTTTGTCACGGTTGCAGGTTTAGTCTGAAAAAATGTGCAGGAAACAAAGTAGTTTCCTTTTGAGAACAGACTTCCTCTGTCTGTCCAGAGTGCAGACTAAAGTTGAGCTTGAAGCAGTGACCAGAACGCAATATAATGTATGTTAAGTCAGACCTCTACCTTCCTGAAGAAAGTACCTATGTGTAGCTAACTGCTTGGAAAGAAATACTCCACAGCATTAAACGACAAACGTTTTTCACTGTCAGATGTTGTCTTAGTAATCACATCAAAGATTTGTGGCAACATGCCACATGAATAAAATGACACGTAATTGATTCCTCATTGTTGTTATTGGATACACAGAACCAAAGCTCCACTAATGATGTTGCCCTTCAGTTAAGTCCTTTCAGCGTGTATACATCATAACCGAGCAGGATAATGCTCTTGACAAATCCTCAAAGCTACACAATGTGTCAACTTCTTCTCCTTCGCACGGATGTTTCGCTCACTTCACTTACAGTATGGAGTTCCACATTGTCTGCACATGATTGCATTTCTCTGATATATAACCCCATTTGGTGCACTTGTGTGTCATTTTTTTTTTCAAAGCACTTTGTTAGTATTTGAGACTGATTCTGCAATGGCAATTGAGGTGGCAAAACCACTGATTAATATACAAAGTAGCTCCTTAACACAAAGGTGTGTAACAGGATGTGGTTAAAGAGCTGCAGTGCCATAATTCAGAAGCAGAACTCCACTGTTAACTGTGTCGGACTTACGGCATATGTAGAATGACTTACTGTAGTGTTTAAATAATATTAAAATAAAAGAAAAAATTTGCCTGACTGTTGTTGAATTTGTTATTTTTTGTTTGTAAGTAAGACAGGAAAAGAAGTTGTTCATCAGCTGATGAAAGACAAAAGTGTATATGCTTGTAGCCTATTTAAGTTTTACATGTGCTCAACCGGGCTATATTCTGTTAACACAAGGTATAGGAAAATGAGGAGGTACGTGTAGGGAGTTAAACTCGCTTGCGATCATGTCATGTCATTGTACGTAAAGATTTTACACTGCTTCTGAGGAACATTTTGTGCGAATTGCACAATGTACAGAACAGCATGATTTGTGCCAGTGAATCATACTAAAAGCTGCAAACATTACACTTGTGAGAGGAGTCTGTTTGTACATTTTGCAAAATATTGATGCTCATTAAAAACAAATGTATCTAACATTAACGCAACTGTGCATCCAAGCATGTGTTAAGGTTTTGTGTGTTACATTGTCAAAGCATGTACAGTCCCAGCAAGAATTTTTTCAATGTTTGTCTGCTTTTTAATCTTTTACTACTATGCACCACTGTCCAGATAAAGGTTAACTGAAAGTACAGTAGATAGCCTTTGGGCAGCATGGTGACCCAATGGTTGGCACTGTGGCCCCACATCAAGAAGGTTCGGGGTAAAATCCAGGTTTGTATGTTCTCCATGTTTGCGTGGGTTGCCTCCGGATGCTCCGGTTTCCTAATAGGTTCTCAAGGAGTAAGACAAGTTGGTGAGAACTGTCTGATGCAGCTATTAGTCCACCAATACCCCTGGCCAGATACAGCATGTCTCAACTGAATGTTCACTATATTGGCCAAATGCTGATGTTGATCCTTTGTACATGCTTGTAGCTATGTTTACATTTGTAATAATATCATAAACACACAAATTCCCATTAACAGTTTGAAGCCGTGTATAAAACACTTTGGGTCTGAGATTGGTTTGATCTCCCAATAATTAGTGGATAAGCGCATATATGTGTGTCTGTGTGTGTGTGCCTGTATACACACTGCTCAAAGTGGGTCTGTGGAAGCCGTTAAGACACAGCTTGGTTCAAAGTCTTAAAACGGTAACTTCCGACTTCTGCTATTTGACATTTACTCACTTCCTTTTGTGCCAGGCTGCTGCCGCTTCATGCTGTGCACCGCTGTAAAAGAACCTGTTGGTGTAGCATACAAGTCTCATTCCTGTCTCCACAGGTCTCAAACAATATGCATCAAGCAGAACATGCATGTTAAGTTACATTATTGTAAGGGAATAAATCATATCTACACACACTATGTATGCCTGTAAACACCAAACATATAGTCCACTCATATCTTACAATTTAATAATATATTATATTGAACCCCAAATAGTTAATTTAGTTTAGTATAAAATGCCATTCCTGAGAAGACTTTTTTTTTATCCCTTTATTGTGTGTGTCCCTGCAGCAATAGATAGAAAGCTTATTCTAACTAGAAACAGGAAATTAACTCTGGTTGTTTTCATTGTGCTGATATACCATACAAGTCTTTAATAACAGCGGAGCCATTTTAAATGTATTGTCTGGAGCCTATAATCCCTACAATAGTGCAGGCACAGTAAAACTCTGGTGCACCCACATAGTTGGAGTCAAAAATGATACTGCAGCATGTCTTATTCTGTTAGGCATGCTGTTTGCATGATCGCTGGTGAGAGGGGTTCTCTTCTTCAGGTTTATAGTTGTGTGATTATACCCAGCACAAACCTCCCCAGTTTAGAAGAATAAAGGGCAGCTATGAACTCTGATCTTTGGGGTCTAGCCACTTAAAAAGATTAAATGGCAAATGAAGCCCCTACAGACATGAAAGAACAGTGCAACTTCAGTATAAATTTGTATCATTACGACGAGAGGTTGGAAAAGTATGTTTCATATTACACCTAGAAAACATACACAGCTAATAAGGTACCCAGAACTAACTGAGCATAGCATGGCTTTAACTGCAAAAGGTAGAATACAGCATAATAGGTAAAGCAGGAAGTAGAATTAGTGACAAAAAAAGCAAAGGTTAGGACCTTAGAAAAGTGTAAAGTTGCTCTTTGTTTAGGATAATTCTAAAGGTCAACCTCGTTTGAAAAGGAGGTTAATAAAAGAGGCTGTGCATAAGCGACAGGATTTAGATATAGTCATCTTACAGGAAGTGCACAGGGGAAGTTCCTAATAAGCTAACCACTGATTTGAAGAAGTGGAAGTCAAAAAAACATACTGCAACATCTGTAGATATACAGTATATGGGATGTTGTTTGATGGTGTGTGAGACCAAGTCAGAAACCTGCGAGGAGAACGAACAAAACGTTGATTCATCACTTGAAAAGTCAGCAATACTGCAGCAGACAAAGGCTAGTCTCCTCCTCTAATGCTAGAAGACTGTGGTACAACTCCAGCTATATCATCAGCTCGGCAGTGTCTAAAGAGCAGCCAGCATACAGTAAGAGCTTTGTTAGAGACTGTGACATATTTAATAGGCTACTGTAATGTATCTGACCAGGCAAGCCTATTAATAAATAATGGTGAGCCACGCATCAAGCCTCTTGAGATGTCTGATGCTTACCCATCGAGCCACCCTCACAGCATGGTACAACTGCTGCATTATTAATAAGAGGAGAATGGGAGGAGTTGTCCAGCATGGCCAAAGCCTGCATTTTGCCCATCACACCCATCATGTCGAGTGTCTGTGTGATCTCGCAGACAGTCTGAATCCCCAAAGGTCTGTCTCTTTGGTTGCACTTGGTTCAACCTCACTTAGCACCAGTCTGTCAGTGTGTAATCTGTGGGCAGCAGATGTTTCATGAGGAGCCCCTGGACTTATAAGATCTACTTTTTGTGAATTACAGGAGGTTTCAGGTTAAGAAACAAAACATAAATCACAAATATAAATACAAAAATTAAAACTTGTAGTATCTGAGGTTCTTTTGGACACTGACAGTTGGGTAGGGTAGTTTGTTTTGTCCTTAACTACAATTTAGCACTCAAACACATTAACTGATTTGTTTCCCTTCCACCTTTTTTCATGGACACACCTGCACAAAGTTAATTTAACTTTGTAATCACTTGTTTCATCCTCTGTCCTCACAAACATTTAACACTAGAGAGATGGGCAGATTTGTACACACCCAGTCAAAAATATTTGTTAAGGCCTCATGTATTATTGCAAGGGGAAGTCATGGCTCCCTCCCTGCACTGTGTAACAGATCTATACAACTGATCAGGTTATAGTGGTTTTATAAAAACCACAGTGTAACCAGAAAATATCTTATTTTGAGGTTTGAAACTTTGAAGCCAGACAGATTGTCATTTTTTGTCTAATAGTTACCACATTTAAATGAAAAAGCACCAATGATTGTTGCTCTTAACCTTTTTAAATGTGTCTATTATATAGATTAAGTCAAATCAAGTCAGCAGTGGTTGATTTTATTTGAACACATAACCTCAACTAGTGTACCACAATATCTTGAGGAGCAGTGACCCATTTTCACAGCAGTCAGTATTCTCTGCAGTGCATTCGTTACCCATTTCATCTCCCAATTAGGACAGGATGTGGTTCTGTACACACATCACTTTCAAAATAACTATTCAACAGCCGTGTCTCTCCTTATATAGCTATATAAAAGCCTTACTCATTGTGCCAGGGGCCAGAGTGAAGGACTGTGTGCGCCCAATAGGGGCCACTGATTCCCTTAAAAAAAAAACATGCATGTTGCAGAGTGGATACCTGTAGAATGCCTTTCAGATGCATCATCAAATTATAACTTGATTGACAGGTTTTGCAATGCTTAGATCCAATTTCATTCCAGGAAGTGGCACACTTCCTGAAAGTTTGTCACTTTTTGAAAAAAGTCAAGCCAATGTAAGAAAAAAGCCAAGTGTGAGTTAAGTCAAAACGTACACTACACTTTACACTAACCCTTTACTGTTCTGAACTCGGCAAAAACAGCAAAGTCTACCACTGACCCATTGATAATTACCTCTCTTCATGATGCACCTGTGCTCTCCTTAATGAAATAATGCAGCTTACTTCAACCAACAAAACATATATGTGGACAGGCAGGGACCTCTGGTGACAGAGGAGAGACAAAGCACACAATAAATCACAACCGCTGGTAATATTCACAGCTGAGATATCTGTTCAGATCAATGCAGAACACATGAAACCACAAATAAATCACAAATAATGAAGTGGTATGCATAGTCAGTATATAATTAAACAAATCGTCAATCCATGTGATAGCACAGTTAGATTTATGAATTCTGACAATGATTGTATGAGATTACAGGCAAGGTATAGATAGAAAGATTAAAAATTAAAAAATTAAAAATCACTCACAGAAATGCAATGACCATGATAAGGTGATGATGATGCAAAAGTAAAAAAGTGAACAAGTGAAAAAGTGAACGTAACTGAAGAAAAATGAGGAAAGACAAACTCATCTTTCTCGTCCTTGAGGGAGAATTTATTTACACTTGGTGCAAAGCCGACTCTGAGAAACTATACATATTTTGTAATACTTGTTTAATGTCTTTTAGTCATTTAAAACCTATTCACATGGTTCAGCCGAGGATATTTTGAAATACTTGCTAACTGAAAAGATAAGATGACGTAAGCCTTTATTGTCTCCTGTATGACAATATTCCTCTTGGGCACTCGAGAGAAAGGAAATGGCGACACATCTCATCCAATGCTTCAATGAACATGTATTAAACCTCACACAATAACCCCTACTTTTCCTCACAATCAGATCAAATTCTGTTTAAAGAAAGTTGGGGGAGCCAGGGTTTATACCAGGGCTTTCTCCTGGACAGGAGATGGTGCTGTTGTTGTGAGCATAATGGCTTCATCGGGTTCACACCACCGACATAGCTTTACCAAGGAAGCAGCTCTGATGTATGGTATGCATGGCCAACATGCTTGAGATGTCAGTCATACAGAGTCAGGTTGCAGACTAGAAAAAAGAAATTGTGTGTTATTCTATAGCATGGATCCAGAGGTGGTACAGTAAAGACATCAAGCTTGAAATGAAATAGGGACTAGTGACTGTAAAGTACTGCGAATGATGCTAGAAAAGAGTTGCAGTAATGTACACAAACAATGATGTTTCATGTTTAATGCCATAACCGAGCTAGAGCCTGACACCATACAGACAACAACAACAACAAGCCATTATTTTGTGAGAATGCAGCTCTCATTTCATTCCTTATTTTTTGCTGTAAACGTAGAGTATTGCTGCACCAAAAACATTGTTGGAGAAGGGCACTATTTATGTAAAACTATCTCTTTAAACATACAATTTAAGTTATCAGATGCTGTTGCCATGTCTTGTGAAAGTTAGTTTTCTTTTGTTGAAAATATTTGTTTTATGTGATAACCTTGTGACCAACTAAGCTCCCCAGTGGTACGGTTATGCCCAAGAAAGTAAAATTACCTGATTAAGGTTACAGAAGGAAAGTGGTCAAGACAGCTAAATGTGATTGTAAGACTTTGGTTAAGGTTAGCCTATATAATGGTCATTGTTACTGTCAATGGGGTTGTCCAAATATTTTCTTCTCTATTAACAGATATTGCATAAAAACATTGTCCACAATGCCACAACTCAGTGCTGTTTATTTGCAGCAACCACTGCCAGCTTCCCAACCCCACTTCCTCCACTTAGGAATTTCTGCATGTGGAATCGGCAATAGGAGTTCAGGTTCAATTTAATAGTTATGAACCACTTGCTCTGTTAAGGAGTGTTTGTGAGGGCGCCTGTTTAGCTCACCTGTTGGAGCGGGCGCCCATATATAGAGGTTTACCTCTCAACGCAGCGTGCCGCTGGCTTGACTCTGACCTGCAGCCCTTTGTAGCATGTCGTTCCTCCTCTCTCTCCCCTTTCATGTCTAAGCTGGCCTATAGAAATACAGGTTTAAAATTCCCCAAAGCAACACATGAGCAGAGCCACACCAAAGACAAATGTGTATTATTTTTGCAATAAATGGGTCCAACAATGGGAGTGTCCAGACTGAATTTGGTTTAACCTCACACTGTTTAAACAAAACAAGACATTTAATTAGCTGAAACATTTCTGCTTCATGACCGGTGTTCATGAGCCCAACTACAGTGTTTAACTGCAGACTTCCTTCTCATCTGAAGTTGTTTCCATTGCAGTTCTTTAATCGTCACTGTGCGCCTCTATGGACAATGTGGCAGGGGACAGACATGCATTGTGTAATTAATTCAGTGCAAAAAAAAGTAAACTATGTTAAAAACATGGGCGAAGTACACAAAAGTGAAATAACACAGAAACGTCACCTGTCCATTTCTAAAGGTACAGAGGATCAGGACCAGATGTTGGAGCTGACTTTGAAAGAGTAAGAACTCATTAAACATGTTCATTGCTGAACTGGAAATTAACATGTGTGAGAGAGCAAACGCTTTATGTGCTACCTGTGAGTAAGACATCAAAGAGCTTTGCAGCTGCTAATGACACGTCCATGCATGCCAGAGTTACAGAATTAGCCGCTACAGCTTATTATCCCAAAGAAAGAAGAAAAAAAACACAGATAGATCATTAAGCAACAAATGCATATAAAGTTCATGTTATCCCACAAAGGAAACAAAATCCAAAATAACTAGGTTGCGCTGCATTAGAAATTTTTACAACAGTGTGATTATTCCTACTGCACAGGAAGACTTTCATGTGGTCTTGTATAAGGTTTCAGTGAAGAGAGGAGCACCCCTAAACATAATCCCCACCCCCTTACAAACCCAATCCTACCTCCAAAAGTCACAACCTATCCCCCACAGTGCAGTGTCATTTCACAGTGTCAACCCACCTCTGGAATTTCAGAGAGAAAGAAGAGGAAGCGAACTTTGGGACAGAGAGTATAACTGCAGCATTGAAGAGTGTGTGTGTGGGTGAGAGTGAGAGAGAGAGAGAGAGAGAGAGAGAGAGAGAGAGAGAGAGAGAGAGAGAGAGAGAGAAAGAGAGAGAGAGAGGAGGAGACCTTAACTTTGTGCTCTGGAATTACACAAAATCTGCCTTGCCTTGTGAGCAGGCTCAACTAAGATCTGTTCCTGTCTGAGAGTTTTAATGAGCGTAAGCCCTCAGGAGGAATAGTCTGAACTCACAGAAATCTAAATCAGCCCTGCGAGAAGCAAAGCTCTGCAGCTGCTACCCGTCACAGACATGAAGCCGTTCACCTTGGTCAGTGTTCTTTTTTTCATTCTACACATCTCCTCTGGCAGTGCGGAAGCCCATAGGTAAGTCGATGAACTAGAGCAGCAGTTTGATGTGGTATTGTATTTTTCTACTCTAAGACCTGCAGCAGGTCTAAACTTTACTTGGATATAATGCATACTCAGTCAAGGATAATACCAAATAGATATCTAAATACTATAGTGTGTATCACATTGCCTTTGAAATGCACTGCCACCAATTGGCTAACAAACAATTGGGCCAACTTCCTGTAGCCATAAAGCGGGATTACTACCATTTAACTGCTAATTACTCCACATGCATTTACTTTAAGTGGAGTTTAATGAGTAAGATGACTCCCCCCCCCCTATCTGGCACTGAATGATGTGCTTTAAATCTTTACGGGGAAAACTGTTGTTTTGATGGTATTTAAACACTGTTGCCCCTGCCAGCAGAGGACTATGACAGTTATGGCAGTGCATCAGCTAAATGTAGCACAGCAACTGTTAATAACTGAAGAGCACCTGTCACACTTAGGAGCCCCTCTCATGTGGGCTATTCTGGATGATTTCTATCAAGTCTCAGATTCCCCTAGTCCCCCTGGAGCCGAGGATGGTATAAGATGCTAACCCTGTGACACCAAAACATCCGGATATTAGAGTTTAGCACTGAGCTTAAATTTAGACATAATAATGCTAAAAGCTATAAAGTCAGATTTGGATGTGAGTTTCGGACATACGTTTAATGTCAAAGTCAACTGGTTCCCTAATATCTTAATTTAATTTGCAGGTTAAAAATACACCCATGCAATATAATCTATACAGTATGTGGGTTATTTTGAATGGAATGCTGACTCGCTGCCCGACACTGAGAATAACTTTACAGTAGATTCTCATCTAAATCCAGAAATTTGATCCAGAGGACGATGTGCATAAGGTATCAATGTGCAACGCAGGAAGTGTCTGATGAGTGTGCTTTTCTCCATCTGTAGCCTACATACTGTCAGCTGACTGTTGCACCACAGGGAGCCCACTTTTATCACTAAGTGAGGGGACACTTTATTTAGATTGTCTTTTCACACAACTACCAGTAGGACCTAAATGAAAAGAGAATGATAGCTAAAATCTACAATTGGGAGAGCGCAGTGAGACTGTGGATGTGTTGGGATAATTCTTTTCATGTTCATATATTTTTTTTGTAATACGTCATAATATTTTCAAATGTTCTATCTGATGTTCCATGCATTAACCAAGGTAGGCTATAAATGTAGCTGAAACAGTGAAATAACACATTTTACCTTCCGCTCCTCTCTTTTTCTACAAAGGCACTACCGACAAGTCCTTGCTGGAAACCAACCAGGTGTGTGTCGCTATGGCAGGAGGCTGGAGTGTTGCTATGGCTGGAAGAAGAACAGTAAAGGACAGTGTGAGGGTAATAGCAGTCCAGATTGATTCAAAGATTGATACTTTAAATAAATATACTGCCACAATACACAGTGTCCTAACAATTGTTCTTTTTTTCTAACCCAGAAAAAGTGGAGGAAATTACAGTCTAGATTGAAAAACCTTGCTTGCAAAATAGAAATGAGTGGTGTGTGGTGTGTGGTTTGACTATAATACACTATTCTCAAACCACTGATATTTCTGGTTTTATTCTCTTCATGTTAAATGTTTTACCAGCTCAATGTGACCACAGTTGCAAGCACGGAGAGTGTGTTGGCCCCAACAAATGCAAGTGTTTCCCTGGATACACCGGAAAAACATGTAATCAAGGTGAGTAGTTGGGGTCTGGAAAACTTGGGTCAAACTGGGTACAGGATGATCTAATTTCCATCTGATAACTGGTATTACTATCTTATTTTAAGAATGTTTTCATTTTTGCAAATATTTATCTCTTGTCTTTCAATAAAAAGCATTTCAGTTTAAGTGTGCATTTTTTTTTCTAGATCTAAATGAGTGTGGTCTGAAGCCTCGTCCCTGTGAGCATCGCTGCATGAACACCTATGGAAGTTACAAGTGCTACTGTCTTAATGGTTACACCGTAATGCCTGATGGATCTTGTGCAAGTAAGTCCCATTGTGTTACTTTACCCTATAAAGTTTCTAAGTTTGAATATTTATAAATGTATGCTTTTTTGTTTGTATTCATGTAGATTCTATGACATGCTCTATTGCCCACTGTCAGTATGGTTGTGAGGAAGTTCAGGGGGAGATTCGCTGCCTCTGCCCATCTGCGGGGCTGCAACTGGCGCAAGATGGGAGGACTTGTGTGGGTGAGCAACCACACGCACACGATAGATTATGAATACAGTGACTGACTGGGATTGATTTTTAAGCACATAGAGTGAGAGGGAAAAATCAGATGGAGCATAGCCCTTTTTTAAACAAGGAACACAGAGTCAAAAAGAATTGGCTTTGGCTTGTTTCTGAGTGTGTGCATAGTAGAACAATTCTGTACAGATTATATTATGTGTGCTTTTGCATGCTTGGTTTGTAATTCAGATGGATGCAATTAAGTTATATTTCTTCCCACAAAACTACTTCAGCTGTGACAGAGCCAGTCTGGCATACCGATCACAAAGGGGAAGTAATATAATAGTTCTGTAACATTAAACTACAGTATTATTGTGGACTCAACACACTCAAAGATCAGAGTTGCAGAAGTACACTTTTAATGTACCAACAAGTACATCATTGCCAGATGTAATGTAACATGACAGACAAATAATGACCCCTTATGAGACAGATGCATCTCTTCTGTATTCATCATGAAAGTATAAAGTAGTTTCTAATCATGTAAAGTACAATTTTAAACTTGAACTAGAGTAGCAATGGTTCAGTTTGTACTAAATATGATAGACCCCTAATTGGCTGCAGGTCACAGCATTAATAATAGGTAGATACATATAAATAAAGTGACATCATGTGATGCCTGAATGAAAATATGAAGGTCATTAATGAATTAAAGTGTTGTCTCTAACAGCAATAGACTACTACAACTATGATTGTATATGATTAGCTTAAAAACTGTCTTGTGTTATGTCGTTCACTGCATCCACATCACAAACCAACTTCACAAGCTCAGTTACCACACTCAGTGGAAGCACTGCTTTTTAGCCTTGTTAGTGTTCTAACACAAATTAGCAGTGATGCAAGTGGGAAGACAGTGGGAATCATGCTCATGATCACCAAGATGGTGTCATGCACTCAGTAGTCTACACCAACAATGATGAAGCTCTTTGCTGGCAGATGAAAAACAGCAGCTGATGACTCCATGTGATTCAGAGGAAGCACACAGAGAAGGGAAAATAAGCCAAAATAAGTCCTATAAGGACTGATATTCTCAATGTTGCCTAACGTGACTTGTGGTTTAAAGGTTCTCCATGGTCACTTGGCGTGCATATTTGGTTCTTCTATAGTAGAGTAGTGCCCCACAAAGATGGTGTTGTCCATGGTACAACTATGCTCACATTTTTATGAATAATTTAAACCATAGGCCCTTTAATGTCCACCCTGGTTTTGTTTCCCTTCAGATATTGATGAATGTGTTACTGGGAAAAACCTCTGCCCATACAACAGACAATGTGTGAACACCTTCGGAAGCTACTTCTGCAAGTGCCAGGATGGCTACGACCTGAAATATGTTGACGGCAAATATGATTGTGTGGGTAAGGTATACAAATTTATTACTGGAAACATTTGTGATCAATTCTGCTCCTAAAGGTACAAATAGACTTCTTCCAATTTCAGACCTTGATGAGTGCACAGCCAGAACCCACAAGTGCAGCCACCATGCTGTCTGTGTGAACACTCAAGGATTCTACAAGTGCAGGTGCAAGTCTGGCTTCAGAGGCAATGGCTTTGAATGCTCTGGTGAGATCCAATAACTGCTGCACAGAATTATGAATTAATTAGTTTAAGGAATGCTTTTTGATATAACACTTCCATTCACAAATACATTTTAGATGCTCTCGTATCAGGCTTTTCCCAGGTGAGAGTAGTCAGTCAGATAGATCAGGAGCAGTTTTACAGCCACATATTTCATCTGAACTCTTTAAACATCAACAAACAAGAGTCCTGCCAAGGCTAGTTTCCTGCTTTCAGACTCCACTCCTCTTAACAGATGTAAGCAAGAGAGAGCCACAGATTGAAAACACACCTGTGTATATGACACTGTACAGTAGCCATCTATCTGAAGAAGGAGAAAGACAGGTTGTGCTGTACTTTTATAAAGCAGGCCCAGAATACAACAGATGAAGCCCCATGTAGAAAAAAAAACATAAACAGAATATGCAAGGGTTTTCAGCGTAAATGAAAGATGCCTTTATTTTTTGTAGTCAAGCCATTTTATCAGAGGTCGTGGGATGGAGACAAAGGCAATGCAGATGATTTCCTCAATGGTGAGATTTTGTGAAATCCAAGACTCTGTTTCTGTTGTTCACGCCCTACCCTGCATCCCCCCCACCTCTCCAAACTATCTGCCTTGCACATGGCTGGAAATGTTGTTTGTCCACCTAGCACACAGTTCGATATGAGACCTGGAATCCTCAGCATGACCCTTTACATACAGAACTTGTGCGATAAATGCTTGTGCAATTTAAACAGTAATCGAAGTTATGTGCAATAAACGTTGCTGTCATGTTTTATCTGCATGAAGTAGGACAACAACGGCAGCTGCAAAATACATGACAACAAACACATGTGAATCCTGCTAAAATAATGTTTTTCCCAGTCATGATTGCAGTTCCACATGTCTAATCTGATTTCTGTTTCTGCCTGCAGCCATCCCAGACTCCCAAGTGAGACCCGGGATACTGGGAGGTACACCGGACAACGACGACATAAAAAATATTATCCCTGAACCAGTCGCAACGCCGCCTCCTAAGATCCGTGAGCAGCCTTTTGACTACGATGGAGAGGTCTACGTTGGCGAGACTGAGCAGAGACGAGTGGATGAATTTCCTGAGGAAGAAGAAGAAGAGGAGGGGGAGGAAGAGGAAGACAACCAGCTCAATCCAAGAGGAGATGTTTTTAGTAAGTGCCCTTTCGTTTGGCTTTCTTGCAGTAATTCTGGGTGGTCCACAATGTATTAACCATACTATAGACTAAACAAACTCAGTTTCTGCAGAGACTTAGCACTGGTGTCTACAAAGCATCTGAATACAATTATCAATTTTTCAGTAGGCAGTTAAAGTAGCAGGTCAGGTCTAAGACCTTGACTGGAGAAGAAAGGGGCATGTTGCTTCATGTCCCCAGGCTCCTCCAAGATTTTGTATAATCAGAATGAGAATCAGAAAGGAATATATTGCCACAGTAGTTACCCTACATGGAATCGGTGGATTACTGCATACATACACCCACAAACAAACATATTAATAAAACTAATTAAACATCAATAACTTTGGGAAGGTTTGTTGTTAATGACAATAGAAAAACACATATTTGTTGACCCTTTTTAATAAACAGCATGTTAAGACACATTGATACTGATTAGTCAAAGCATTCCTAGTTATTTCAACAAAGAGCCACAAGCACGGTCTCATGTTTTATAGCACTGTAAAAATAGGGTCACTTACACTAAAAGTCCTGTTAACTCTCAGCTGGCATTTTCATAATATTAAACCATTGGCTAAAGCTAAAATATTAAGATCTAAATAAGAACCCATCAATGTGTAAATGAAGAAATTATCTGAATCAATATAATTGGTTATAAAACATGATTGCTTCTAGCACATCATTCACACCCGAGCTGTATTTATCTATCCACCTTCTGGCAACAAATCCAGACACTTTCATCAGATAAAAAGAGAAGAGTGGCCCGCAGTGTGGTCATCAAGAGGTATACATCTCACTGAGAAACCCTATACATGAGGTTACCTTTACCTTTCACCACTAATCTTAATCTTTATGGAAACCCCCGAGCCGGAGTAAGAACTCAGATAGCAAGAGGAGACAAGCCCCAAGACATCCGTCACCTCCAGGGAGGAATTTTACTCTGTCGGCATGTGAGAGCCCAGGGATACAACTCATCCTGCTTCCCATCTCCTGGGAGGAGGGTGAGGAAGGTAGGGAGGTCACTTAAGCTTCCAAGCCTTTTATTATGTTTTCCCCAAAACAGCTGTCAGCAAACAGACTTGACTCCTAGTTGGAAAGTCTGTCATCAGCACTCCAGACCTCTCTAACACTAACTCACTCTGGCTGAGCAGGTTCAATAACCCCAGCTGTCACTTGTTTGAGGCTCTCAGGCTGCTTGCCATGGGGGTTGATTTGCTGAAAGAGCTTTAAAATACTTGGGGGGGGGGGGGGGGCTGTATCCTAAAGTTGTAGTTACCTCTCAAGACATGAGTGACAGCAGGGCAGGTCTACACCTGTTGGTTAAAAGGCCCCCTGGCTTTTGTTTTATCGTGGAAAATGTCTTTGCTGCATAATTTTGGATTTTTTTTTTTTTTAAGATCGTAAGATTAAATTTTTTGAGAGGAGTTTGTGGGGAAAATGTTCTTTGACATGTCTATGAGGCAAAAATGTAGGCAGCATATTTTATGAGATTTTAGGATTCTAGATTTTTTGAGAGAATAATTGTGATTCAATTGTGTCTGCTTTTACCATTTACGGATTGTTCAATTTTGCTATATTAATATACATTCTGTTGCCAATTTATAGAGCACACCTTGCTAAAAAGAATGCAGCCCTGAAATTAATCCTAAATTCAGTTTTTGTTCAAAGTGAACATTAAAACCTTCATGAAAGATGGATTTATTGCAGGAGGACTGTTGTATGCTAGGTGATACCTAATAAACTGTCATCTGTGTACGTACTCTAAGGTATATTTAGCTGAAGATTTATGAATTCACACTAATTGTTACTTTAATTTCTAAACACAGTATCAGAGGACTTTGAATCAGTGTTTGGACCGGCCACAGAAGTCAAAGAAATTGAAATGACACCAGTTCAGGAAGGTAATCAAATATCTGTTCATGTGCTATTGTTATACAATGACTGTTTATGTGACCAATTTGCTAATGTGCTCCTATCGCTTTACACTCCAGAGTTCATCATGGATTGCAACTTTGATCAGGGAGCATGTGAGTGGGTCCAAGACAAGGCTGACGACATGGACTGGAGCGTAGCTTACCATAACGGTAACAGCATTATTATTATTATGTTTTTTAAGATTCACTTAATGTTTGTGAATTTAGATGAATTCCCTTATAAGTACTACAAACTCATTCAGGTGGTGAATACTACATGGCCATGAGTGGGTTCCTAGGGGAGCCAGAGGATATAGCCAAGCTGAAGTTGCTTCTCGGTGACCGGGCCCAGCAGGGCAGCTTCTGCCTCACCTTTGACTACCGTCTCGTGGGCCATAATGTGGGGACTCTCAGGGTGCTGCTGGATAACAATGCTTACCCAGTATGGGAGCAGAGGCAAAGCAGAGACCAGGGCTGGCAGACAGAGCTCCTCACTGTGGCCTGGAAAGAGGAGGCACCACAATCTGTGAGACATCTTATCATTTTGTAAGACATATTAGTAATAGCTGATTATCAAACCAGTGCTGTAACTGCTAACAACACTAATAACAGCCAAAGCAAATTGAACAGCAAAAATGTTGTAGCATATGTCTATGCAGTAGGCTACTTATGTGACTAGCTATGCTGGATTTTTCTCAAAAACCCATGTGATCCACATTATGTTTGCAAGACCACCCTGATATTGTTCACTCACTCAGTAATGGAATCTACAGACTAAAGATGCAATGGTACTATTCAATGTCTTTCAGATTACCTTTGAAGCTCAGCATGGGAAAGATGTTGCAGGAGAGATTGGGCTGGACAATGTTGTGCTGACCTCAGGGCCCTGTCAAGAGGATGTCAGTCCACTCGTATAAGAAGTATCGTCACTCTGGATTTACATTTAGAAAATCTGCTCTGACACATGTTAAAGATTCCTGTTTCCTGTCTGTTCTTATGGTCTGGAGTGTCTCAGTGTTTTCTAATGGCTTAGCCACACAACATTCACAAAAAGATACTGAAACAAGGTCTCAAGGGAAGATGATGTACTATCAGTGCATGCATGTTTACTCCATTGCAACACTTCTACATCAATACAGCCTGCTTTATTCTCTATTGTGATTTTTAAAATGGTCTCTCTTATAATACCTATAACTCCGATCTCAGGAAGAGGTGGAAATGCTAACTTTGTCTGTTAGGTAGATGACAGTATTGTGCTTAGCCCTTTGTTGTGTATGTGATTGCTGAAGTGAACTGAAAATAATCTATATGTACTGTGAATTCTTAGATAAATTATATCTGAAATTCAATCTTAAATGAATAACTTTTTTCAAAAGCTGGTGAGCTTAAATATTAAAATGTATCAGTGCATTACTGCTGTAAATGTTGCTTTCATGTTATGTTGTATTATTACATTAAATCAGTTTTTTCTTTTTCTAACTCTGTCTACTGCTCCTTTTTACCCCACACATTTTATGATTGTACACCTGTAAGCCAAATCTTCTTGATCATGCCAGTTACTGTAATTTTTGGCAAACAGATTTCTCTGGTAATGGAAATGTATCATATGCCAGTGTTGCAGTGTGGACATAATCCAAGGTAATATGACAAAGAATGATGGTAATTTTAGGAAAAAGTCTGCTGACTGAAGAAATGCCACCATAAATAAAATGTTAACGTATAGATGGCAGGCATAGCTGGTATTTTATCACAGAAAGTTATTCGGGGAAGTCAATTAACACCAAACGTACTTACTATAAAGCCAATAATGTTGCCGTCTGATAACTAGACAAATGTTAAGGTACTTCTTCAACGTTACCTGATTAAAATGTTTGCCACTGACGTTACTGCATTTCAGAGGGAAATGCTTCTTCTACTGCTCCAAGGCATTTACATACATTACTTGTTAATGTTTATTCAATGAGGCCACTGCATAAAAAGCATAGCCTACTTTTCAAAGTTAGTAAACGATATGTAGGCCTACATTGTGTTACTAATATTGTTGTACATAAATTTGAATTTGCTGTAGCCTACATTATGGTATTGCTATGTGGTGTAAAATTCCTACCATTACTTTTTTCTATTCCTTTTTCTTTTATTGATAGCCAACGGGTGGATATTAGTGTGCTGCCAGGATGATTGGCGACAACAGTTAACTATGGGAATAGCTCAGTCCGTAGGGCGTTGGGTTGAGAACTGGAAGGGCGCAGATTCAAGTTCCCGTACAGACCAATGGTGGATGGATTATGTGTGGATTTGTAACAAAACAAAGAGTAGCCTAAATGGTCATTTCCACAGTGGGGATTCCAAAACCAGTATAGATTTGTATTAACGAAGTTAAATGTCGCTCTCTGGTGGTTGAGCACATGAATAATACAAGTAAATATTTGTTAAAGAACACGCAGCAGAGTCCTTGGTTTAAAAGCAACTGTAACCTACGTATCGAACGACTTTTTGAATAAGAACGGGAAAACGTATGCGAACAATATATTGTGCAAGCTATAATGTAGCTAGACAGAAGTTGCATGGAGCTGAACCTACGGAACCTATCTCAGGGTTTGGGTAAATTACGTTTCCTCACCTCAGCTCCCGTTGGTTGTTTCTGTCTGACAAGATCACATGATCCGAGGCTGCCCGTGTATCGTTAGCTTATTAGCGGCTAGCTGCGTTAGCATTGAGCTTTATGGTTTCACCAGGACACAGTGCGACCTTATCTCGAGCCACACCAAGACGAGGAACTGTCAAACATATTTATTAACTTTAATATTATTTCGTGTTTCTTGTTGGCTCAACCGCTGCCTGGCCCAAAGTGTAAGGTACGCTACTAGTAATATTCCTTGCAAGTAAACCTTAGCTAGCGAATGCTGTGTATTTCATCAATCTAACTCCAGCTATGTTTCCTTGTTTTCTTTTTTTATGTTAGCCTAGCATAGCTAACACGTAGCTAGCCGAAAGACACACAATTCAGACTTAATACTAGCGTGCTACCATGGTATACAGATATTAGATTAATACCGTGTACGTTATATGTCACAAGCTAAATCATAAACTGTTCTGCTCGCAAACAGTGTATTGTACGTTTGGTAGCAGATGAGTGATTCATTGCAATATGGCTTCTCAGCTGCTGCTCGGCCATCGGTTAATCAGGAAACTGCTGTGTTACAGCTGGCTGAACGTTACCTACATGGCTGCTCGCATCAACATTAAACATATGAGCATGTGACCAAGGACTATAAGGTCTACAGCACATGATCTGGACAAGTGGAGGAGGCCAAAATCAATCAGGGGTAAAACAAAAATGCTCAAAATATCTATAAGTAATTGTATTCTTAAAAAACCAATTATTGGTCATATGTTAACAAAAATGTATATTTTAGTGTTGTACAGGTAATACAAATCTATTTTTGCACATTGCATCTCTCCATTAGGTACATTATTGCAAAGTGGTCAATCGGGAGTAAATAGCCATGACAACAAAGACATCTCTGCTTAAAGTCATTCTGCTGGGCGATGGTGGCGTTGGAAAAAGCTCCATCATGAATCGTTATGTTACCAACAAGTTTGATGCACACCTTTTCCACACCATTGGTGTAGAGTTCCTCAACAAGGAACTGGAAGTTGATGGCCACCAGGTTACCTTACAGATCTGGGACACTGCTGGCCAGGAGCGCTTTCGCAGCTTGAGGACTCCTTTCTATCGTGGCTCTGACTGCTGCCTGCTCACGTTCAGTGTAGATGACAGCCAGAGTTTTCTCAACTTAGGCAACTGGAAGAAGGAGTTCATCTACTATGCAGATGTCAAGGAGCCAGAGAAGTTCCCATTTGTAGTCTTGGGCAACAAACTGGACGTTACAGAAAGGCAGGTGTCCTCTGAGGAGGCTCGGCAATGGTGCCAGGAGAACGGCGACTACCCCTATTATGAGACCAGTGCCAAGGATGCCACCAATGTAGCGGTGGCCTTTGAGGAGGCAGTGCGTAGAGTCTTGGCACTGGATGAAAGAACGGACCACCTCATCCCCACAGACACAGTTAAGCTTCACAGAAAGCCTCGCTCTGCTACCACTTGCTGTTCATAACATTCAGAGGTTATCCCTAACACTACTTTGCCGTTATGCCTGTTTATGTGATGAGGCTGTATGTTTACAATGCTGTAATAACATCTTATTTAAACAAATTATGCTACTGGCTTCATGATTTGTTATACCGTTGAAGGATTGATAATGCTAATAGTTTGACTTCTATTTGAAGGGAAAGAGGAAACATTAATTTCATCCCAGTCTAATTACAAATAAACATGACATCACTGAATAATTTACTCAGCCCTGCCACAGTACAAAAGTCAGGCTTTGGATGAGTAGCAGAAAAATAAATATATTTTGTGTTGGCCCAGGACTACTTACTGGGAATTAATAGTCTGTCATGATAAAACAAAGGCAATGTATTTGAAAAGTTTCACTTCCCTCTCAAATGGTTTTCTGTCAGGAATGCATATTATAATGTGACTCTTAAAACTACTACCAGTGTACTACCTTGGGAATGCGATCATGAAAGGGTTTCTGAACTTTACTTAATGTAATTACACAGAGTGATGGTCTATGTATTTACAGTATATTCAAACAATTACTGCCTAATTTATAAAGCCCAATAACATTTTTTGTGAAAATTAACCATGTGTAACTAACAAATTGAGGCTTGTTGTGATTATTGCACCTTTAAGTCTTCTTTGTGCACATTTTGCTTAGTGAATAGATTATATGCTGAAAGCACTCAGGGACAAGATCCCTAATAGAAGACCAATATTAAAGCAAAGTTAACATGCATGGCATATGTTGTATTTCAGTTTCTGAAAACATTTTTTTGTTAACTGTTTTTACCTTAAAAATCAATGAATCAATATTGCCTTGAGGACAGTGTATTGGAATAGCAGTCATGAATAAGGAAACTGTTATCCTCATTGTTGGGTTTGTTTTAAATAATGATTTTCATCTTTAAAGCACTCATAACATTTTTATACTTAGTCTTTCCCCACAGCTTAATATTTAAAATGGTATTTACCTTGTTTCTTATTCACATTAATTTATATTCAAAGTTGTATTACTGGTATGGCAAATGATAAATAAACCCCCTGAGAATTGTCGCTTAAAGCATGTTTTGTAGCTTGAAAACTCTGTGTGTTTATTATCTTAATGTTCGAACTGAATGTTAACATTCTGCTTTACTTTGTAACCACTGCAATGAGAAAATGCCTAAACCGCTAGATAAAGTGTCTATGTCAAGGCACAAGATTGTGTCTATTAATCACAATGTTTTTTTCTTCTATTATCGGTCAAGCACTCTTGGGACAAGTTTAAGTTGTAATACCTGAAAGTAATGTTGATCATCAACCTACCTCAGCCGTACTCACAGCTCAACCCATTCCAAGAAATTAAAAAAAAAACAAAAAAAAAAAACACTTTACATCACTCAAGAAAATGTTTAATAGAAAATCTGTGTTGAATACATTTTACATTTGTGAAACAGGAAAAGAAAGACATAGACATCAAGTATGTGTTAGGTATATGTACAGATAGGCAAGACACATTTAAATCCTTGTGCATGTGAAGTAGTTAACTCAGGAGATGTTTCTTTCCAAGAAACTGTATTTTCCTCTCAAAAGCTGTTGAGCGGATTGGTGCATTGATTTCATAAAATGGATTCATTGCAAACTGGAAGACAACATAAAAATAAATCAAACACTGAAGGAAGCAATGAACCAAATGTTACCTCAAGCTAAGTTCAAACCATATGGGAGACAACTTACCTTAATGTATAAATCATATACATCATTAAAGAAGTTCTTGATTCCATCTTCTTGTCGCACATCATGCAGCATGATGAATCTTATATGTACGGCAAATAATTAAAGAAAATACCATGCCAATGGATTCCTTGATTGACAGAATTACACAGTATGACTGACTTCTTAAAATAAATCACATACTGCAAACTAGCATGTTAAATAATGTCAGTGGGGCTTCAGCTAATAATTATTTTATATTATCAACTAACCTGTTAAATATTTTTTCTGTTATTTGTTATATTGAAAAATGCCCTTGACAATTTGCCAGAGCCTAAGGTAATATCTTAAAATTGCTTGTTTTGTTCAACCAACAGCCCCAAAACTAAGTAAAATATTCAATTTATAATGATATAAAACAGAGAAAAGCAACAAATCTTTACGTTTAACAGGCTGGATTGAAAAAGATATAGTAATTTTTAGTTGATAAATGACTAAACAAATAACCGATTATTAATAGACTTAATTGTTTTGGTTATCTGGCATAGTTGTATCCAGATTACACTGAAATTAGTTTATTAAACATGATATTTTAGCCTTGTAGGGTGTTTTGTCTCTCTTCTGTCAGTAAACTAAAATGTGGCAATATTTTATCAAGTTTTGGATGTGAATCAAGAATTATGTATAGTCTTCTGTGAGTGAGTAAAAGGGAAGAATCAAATGGAATAAAAAAGGATATGTCCTGCAGTAACAAAGGCAGAAACAAACCACTCGTTGAACTTGTCCACAGTTTTCAAGTACATATTGTTGGACAGCCACATGTTTTCATCAACCAAATCCAGGGCAGCGTGTGCAATGAACTGGTTCAGGTGACGATGGTCATCCTGTTGTTAATGACACAAATCATATCAAATTAACAGACATTATCCTTACCCATAAATCACTGTAAAGGTCCTGTACCACTTACATTAAAGACTAATATGGTCACATACTTCCAAGATTATATCCTGACAATTATACCGTGGTCTATTGCTAGGCTAATGAATAACACTTATAATTTGTTTACCAGTTTTATTGCACAAGATGTAGTAGAATAGTTGCTGGTGTTATTAATAAAGAAATGTTACCTTTGATTCAACCTTCCCAGCTGGCAAGAACTCCATTTCAAATACAGGGTTGTCCTGATGACCAACCATGACAAAATAAAAACTTCCAGACATCGTTTCCCCTTCTTCTTAGCAAAGCCAAACTGCCCTGAAAACAAGTCAAAACAATAGGTCAAACCATTTAATCTTTCCAAATATCAATGTCAATATCAGCCAATTGATTGAACCTTTCAGCTAGCAAGCTAACGTTAGCCGCAGTGCTCCACAGACGCTTGGAGTCGTTTGAGTCATTAAGTAATTCTTGTAAGACCATAACAAACGCATTACGCCTTGAAATAGTATAGGGACGCAAAGCAAGAATAACAGTGAAAGCGTATTACTTTGATACTACTGACTTTTGTTTACCTGATAATTTTCTTCCTGGAGAGAAACGATAGCAGTCGCACAAAGATGACGACATGGGCAACCAGCAATGTAATTATCAGTTATTAGCTGTAAACCGGTTCACCTGGAGCAGTGTTTAACTTAACTTCATAAAAATCCGACTTGAATTTAATATATTTATAATAAATTAAATACTTATTAAGTTGCTGCTTTTTAGCGCGTTACATCATAACTGTGCGCCCGAAACGAAAATATCCGTTGACGGATTTAAATGGTTCCATGGATGAGGCACACCTCCTCGAAAGGGACGCTAAGACTGGTCGTTAGGCTGGTAACTAGAGATTGTTCTCTTTTTTGAGTTGCCTATTGTGTCAGGTGTTAAGAAGACACAGTAATAACAGTCCAACACCAGGTAAGACCATTTTAAAAGTTGTTCAAAACCGCAGGTTTGTTCTCTAGCTTGCCGTGGCAGCTTTGCCGTGTTGTTGTCTACTTTTCTTTTCTCCTGTCAGTTTTAGGACCTACAAAACAACACTTGACAGTTATGTCCTCGGGCAAGGAAAACACGTTATCTCCAGATGAGCTGAGGAAAAGACTCTATCAAACTTTTAAAAATAAAGGAGTGCTAGATACACTCAAAGTAAGTCATGCTAATATAGTCGCTGCAGTCTCTGCGTTATACTCTCCTAACCTCCGCGTTAGAAGAGTTTAGTTTTCACACCTGTTCTCTTTTGATCTGATTCAGACACAGATGCGGAATCAGCTCATCCAGGAGTTAAAACACCCACCTTTGACTGGAGGAGAACCAGTCCCCAGACCAGTAACTGTGAAATCTGAGCCTCTTTTGGTCTCAGCCTGTAACAGCATAGTGTGCGATCATCTCCGCACCTCAGGGTATGAGTACACCCTTTCTGTATTCTACCCTGAAAGTGGCCTTTGCAAAGACAAGGTGAGCATAAGCATTTGTGTAATTGACTTTAGCTTATAAAGCACATCATTACAGATATTTCGGTCTCTTATCCATTTTGGCAGGTTTTCACTAAAGGAGACCTTCTTCAGCTTCTTAAAATTGACCCTGAATCAGCCCTTTACAGATCCTTGGTAACAATAACACAATTTACCATTTTGAATATTGCTCTTGAATAAATTTAAATGTTGTCAGTAATAACACTATTTTTTTTATTTTATACAGTCTTCAAACAAAGATAACACGGATAAAGGTATGCCACATTCTGTTCCTCCTTAAAGTTGTTTCTGCTCCTAAGGTCTGGCCTTGATATATTTTCTCTTTGTCCAGCAGGGTTCCTGCTCAGCCTTCTAACACAGCTAACGCACCATAACACTCACAGCCTGTGCCATGATGCTGACACTCAGACAACCAGCATAGCAAGTTACGGAGAGTCTCTTGGTATGATGAAATAACGTTTTAAAATGTACTCCACACAGATGCCTTTCAATGCAGTTTTTAAATGTTTTCTTTCTCCCATACACAGTTGAGAAGATGAAAATGATTGATAAGGAATATGAGAGCTTCAATTACAGTGGGGACAAATGGTTTTCGTTCCAATCCAAACTGGCTGCCCATAGAAAAGAAATTGAAGCACAGGTGCAAGCAGAAATTAACACAAAGGTACGTCACGTGTATATATATATACATTTTTTTCACAAGTTAATGAATCAAAAACTGCATGAGCAGGTTGGTATAAAGTACAGCTACATACTTAAATCTAAACTATCTAATCTATATCTAAACTTTTAGAAAGTATAAATCAATTATGGCGTAAGTGGATGGCATGAATGCTTTACCTTTTTGAGTGGCTGATATGTAATCCTGTAGCTTACCTCCGGGCCTCAACTTTGTTTTTTGTTTCTTAAGATGCAACATTTTAAAGATGTTGAAATCGCCAAGGTGAAGATGGAAGAAAAAGCTAATTTTCATAAAGAAATTGATAAGCTGAAGCAGGAGTTGGAGAGGACTTACGAGATGAAGGCAAAGGCGTTGATGGAGCGGGAGAAAAATGCCATTGATCGACTAAAGAAACAACAAGAGGTGGAGTACTGCTAATATGATGTTGTGCTCTGTTTCTTTCACAAAATAAACCTTTTGAGTATAATAATTCTATTTGGTTGAATCCAAGGCAGTGCAATTGATGCTGTTGTTTGTATTTCTCTTCTCTTTAGATTGAAGAAAAAAATGTGTATATGCAGAGACAGTCAGTCCTGAAAGAAATCGAAACCGTGCGGAACAGAGAGAATGAGCTGGGGATGAGAATCGAGGCTTTTGAAAAGTAAGAAGTTTTTTTGTTTTTTTACCATTCATGTTAGTAGAGGGGTGATGTGCTGTCTCATTGTGACAACTGACTCAATAAGAAGGTCACTGTGTTTGTATGATGATAGGACTTGTCAAATTAATGAGGAGAAGATCAAGGCCACTGAAGAGCTGCTGAGGAGGAGAGAACTGGCAGTGAAGACGATGGAGGACACGCACGACCAAAGGCTCCAGAACGAACTTTCCAGGTGTTCTCATGTTGTCTGTTTTTGTTTTTTTTATTATATATTTTGGTTCATACTGTCACCACCAGTTAGACATATTCAGCTGGTTACACATAGGCAGTCTCATTTGATATGTTCTCTTGGTTTGTTCACTTTATCTGTCAAGTTTAGTGTAGGTATCTTATTAGGGATATTGTCATTGTGTGACCAGAGGATTTCACTAACGTCTAAAACATCATCGTCAAAAATATCCTTTATGTACAATGCATATTTGAAATCTATGTATTCCATTCTACAGCAAAATGTTTAATGCTGTCAGTGAGACTCAGTTTTCTTTTTGAATAAATGTCAGCAAATAAGTTGAAATTGAGCACTGTACACATATTTAGACTCTTGTGCTAATGTGCTCATGAGTTACTACATCAAAACTGTGACTTACTATTTATAATATATTATATAGATATGTAGTGCTTAAGACTGGTTGGCAGTCTGTCAGCAGCCATGACTATGGAGTAACAGTTTGGGACCTGATCATACACTTGACCAAATGATACATTGCTTTAACACGTTTAGATGGCAGCTGGTTTGGTTTATTACTCTGTGCTCGTCTGTAATAGAAAAAGTCCACATAGATTCACAAGCTTTTTTTGTGTTGATTTAGTTTCATAGCTCTTTTTTATTGTTGTTCTTATGTCTTTTATACAATTAGGTATAAGCGTGAGTTAAAGGATAACTTTATCAAGAGAACCGAACAACTAACAGAGAGTGAGAACAGAAACAAAAGTGAGTATTTAAATGAAAGCAAGATTACTGACTGGTTTGCTTTTGGCAATGTTTTGGTTTGAGTTTGTGTTTACATTCCATTTTCTTTCTCAGTGGAAACTGTTCGTATCCAAAAGGAGTCAGCTGTAATTAATGGCAAATTAGAGGAGCACAGCAGAGCATGTTCAGAGCTGAGTCGGCTGCAGGTAAATAACACAACCCCAGTCCTCTTGCAGTGTTACATTACCCTCTCCAATTTACAATCGGCACAAAACTTAATTGAACTCTTGTATTCAGACAAAACTCATAATCACTGTGTGATGTGATGACATTGTAATGTAATAATTACATAGTCTAACTGATTAATTGACTCTTCAGGTTTAGTTTGCCTGCTCTTTTCATGTCTCTTCTGTTTTCAAGGTTGAGCTGGACACAGCACAGCAGCAGATTTCTTTCCTGACTCAACAGAAGGAGCTGTTAAAGGAAAGACTGGAGACCATGAGTGACTACCCCAGCTTAAAAAGAGAGAAAGCAGAGCTGCATAGCCAGCTGTGGCTGCTAAAGAAACAGCTGGAGGAGGCCCAAGAGCAGAACCGGCTTCTCCATGCTGGTGAGTATTAGCTTAGATTGGATCAGGGTTATCTGTCTGTAAAAATGTACAACAGATTCCCTTTGTGGCTGGTAAATTCAATGTCTGATAGTTACCTATTATAAACCTTGAAAATAAAGATAAATCCTGTTCCTACGTTGCATTCAAAGTGATTGAGTGTGGGCTCATTGTGAGCTGTGGGAGATACAGTGTACTGTGAAGCATTTATGTTAGTCTGTCCCACTGCTTCTGGCTCAGCTGAGTCTGTTTGAGTGTGTCTTGCCTGCCAATGTAGGGCCTCTGTGCTGTGTTTGTAGCTCCGCAGACTACTCTCTAAAAAGTAACCAGTAAGGGAGTGGGAATGAGAAATGGGAGTGAAGAGGAGCAGAGGGCGCAGTGTGCAGAGACAGAGGGCTCCCTTAACCCATGGCTGAGAACCAAAGTTGTGCCTCTCTCTGAGTGGTACAGAATTCTTCCTGTTTGAGGATAAGGCATAAGGGCTATGGGCCTCTCTCCTCATCACGAACAAAAGGCAGAAACATGGGGCAAAGCCCCATGTGCTGTACTCTCTTGCCGGTTTGATCCATGCAACTCAAACCATGAACTGGAGCACGTAAACATAACACCCTAAATCAGAGCAACCCCTGTGTATCTCTAGATGTGTTTTCCTCAGATAGCTTTCCTGCTGAAATAGACACTGGACTGGCAAAAAGGATGCACTTTAAAATCATGTTTTGACTCTAACAACCCCTCTTTCAGATTTGGGCCAGCCGTCCAAGGAGCAGCTGGTAGTGCAGATGGAGCTGCGGAGGCTGCAGAGCGCTCGCAGACTGGATGAAGAAGAGTTTGACAACCAGAAACAGGTGTTGCAGGCACAGCTCCAGACTGAGGTCAGTCACATCACAGCCTCCCGCTAAGTGTGGGAAACTTTGTGGTTGGCTTCTTTTTTTTCTTTTTTTCACGGTTTTGTCACACCTTTGGGGAATTTCTTGTGTAATCTGTGTTTCCAGCAGTGCATACCTATACTTTTCGCAGACTTACACTGTGTGCAAACAGCTTCTAATGTGATGTTCTCTTGTCTGTTGTTTTCTGCAGGTAGAGCGGTGTGCTCAGCTAAAGGCTCAGTTGACAAAGTGTGAGGAGAGGTCACAGTGGATGACTGACCACATTGAGGAAATAAAGTTACAGCTTCGCCAAACTCAACAAGGTACTCCATGAACGTCTGCCACAGCGTAGTGTGATTGATAACTTTGAACCATGTCGGTTTCTGTATGCAATTATGAATGTTACAATATATGACTGTAGTTAACTTTATTTCTGCTTTTCATGAACTGGCTCTCTTTCTTGGAAGTTCTTGAAAAAAAAAAAAACATGCTCCCTATTAAATAACTATAATACTTTTTTTTATTTAGAAAAAACAAAAAATGGCATGTAGTAGCAACCAGATTCTAGGTGTAAATGCATGTAAATAGTTCTTTGAAATTAGTTGTTGGTATTTTGTATTAGTGTTCAATTCTCTTCCTTTTTCTTTCCCTTTCTTTTGTGTAATCAATGCGATGATGGCAGCTCTTGAAAATGAAGTGCTCCGTAACCCCAAGCCCTCTCTTGTTGATCGCTCAATACTGGCGCTGAGCGCTGACAAGCTGGTTCCCCCTGACATCTATGTGGACAGAACTCTGCTGAGGGCCAGGGTGGGTTATGATGATGTTTGTGAAGCAGGTGGGCCCATGCAAGGACACAAGTCGCCTTGGAATAACTCTCCAGACTCCGACATGGAGCTGGTGGCTGAGGCCAAGGCTCGGATTCAGGAGCTGCAGGAGGAGGCTGAGACCTTAGAGGAAGCCTACAGGAAGTACCAGCAGAGGGCAGTGCGCTCCACCATCTCACACATGTTTACCCCAAGACCTCTTTCCCCACAACGAGCACATCGTCCCGACTCTCCCTTGAGAAAACAAGTTTCTCACCATTCACACACCCACTCCCCCCTCAAATCAAAGGTCTCACACAGACCACCGTCTCCACAAACTACCAGAACCCCCTCCTATATACCCTATGACACCAGAAACACTGTACCACCTTCGCAACCAAGAGTGACCTTTTTAGAAGACCATAGCCAACCCCAGTCCACAGCTTTCACTGACCACAGTCTCCATTTGTTGACTGAATCTCTGTTTATAAGAGATGGACCCCCGCAGGATGCAAGCAGCCCTCCACCCAGACGTCTGTCCTCCACATCGCACTCTTCCTCTGGGAAAAAGCATCGAAGAGACATTGCCGAAGGTACCTTCAAAAAAATGGTTTATCATGTGAAATCGCTTCAACGGGGATTAGATGCACCAAGCTCTTTCAACTGTCAAAAAAATATATATAAGAATAAAATACAGTACATGTCGTCAGCACCCATATCCTGCACATTTAACACTTACTGTAAATATTTTCATAATGTGCCAAAACAGTTTAAACATTCAAAACAGTAAATCCACACTTTTTTACGTCCGCTTTTAGATTATAATATTTTTCCCATGAGGATATTGCCTAACATGAAGTCTTTGCATCTGATAGAAGCTGTTGTGTCTCCGATGACGTTCCCCGAGTTGTCGTTTGACAGACGGCTCCCCCGTGACCCTCGCGACGAGGTGGAGACCTCCGGTGACTTTTCCTCTGAGCTCAGTCCACCTCGCAGTCCTCAGCTCAAGAGCACAGCACGAGACCAGTCCAGGTACCATCTGGCATTGCTTTGGCAAGGACATTACAACACTCTTATACACTTTTAGAGATTTTAGAGAGTGCATACTAATGCCCTAATTTTTGCCTGTGTTTCTGTCAGTCCACCAAAGCTGCACCCTGTGTTCCCCAGCTCGGAGTCTTCCCCACAGCCCGAGAAAATAAGCTTAGAAGATCTCACAGGGGTTTTGTCAGGTACTTTAAACTAGTATTTGTTTTTTCATTTAAGCTATGCTACTGCATAATTCAGTTTTTTTTTTATTATACTAATGCACTGCAGCCGCCTTCTGGTGATGTGAGACCCAGTTGATGGCCGTGTGATTTTTATACTGTATTCTGAAAAGCTGCTTGATGAGGTTATTGCACTTGACACACAGGAGCAGTGTTGTTGTAATCAACAGGGAATGTTTAAGTAGGTACTCTTTATAGTTCTGTTACATGTTGTTTTACTGTCTGGAAGAAACGGAGAGATGGTCTATGTATATATGTCAAAAGCACAATTTCCTTAATAATCAGCACCTGGAGGTTTTCCTGTTCTGCCTAAAGATTTTACTGCATCATTGGATGAACAGCCTTGCATTAAAACAAAAATCTACAGCATCAATAATTCCAACAAAATCCCAGTAACAAAATGGAGTATATCCGGTGTGGAGGTATTTGATTTGAGACTGGCAGTTTTTTTTAATTAGTGTGTGACTGGCCTTCAAAGTGTCCTTTCAGTGGCCCCTCACAATGGTGAAGATGAAGGGCAGCTGATTATGTATTCTGTGCTGGTCCTCTGGCCCGTTTGCATTATGGTGGAGCATAAAAGATCTCTTTGTGCATGTCTCCCTCCAGAGCCCAGCCACATTCCAGAGCTTCTCCTGGACACTGCCGTCCCTCTCTCTGAGGAGGCCCCTGACAGCCCCGCTGTCCCCCACCCACAAGACCTCCCAAAAGACTCGATAGACTCGCAGGGCCAGGCGGGTGAGTTGTTAGCTCCTCTCCCCCCCATTACTGATCATGATCTATCTTGGTTGACCCCAAATGACAAAAATGGCCACCGTCTACTGTACACCATCAGCGTGACCGTATGAATTTCTCATATTGTGCTCAAATTGTGGTAATTCTCGGGGTGCTTCTTAGACCAAAAATAAAGTGATGTCTGACAATTGCTATGACTCATGTGAATCCATATGTTATAGAAGTCCCACAAGCCTCAGGTGAATCAGCTAGGGATGAAGAGGATGAGGAGCAGAGGTGGGAAAGAGAGCGAAAGGAAAGACTAGAACAAAGGCAGAGGGAGCAAGAAGAAGCCAGAGAGAGGGAGCTGCAGGAACTTGAAAGACTGGAGAAAGAGACGGTAATGAGTATCTTGCACCAAGTTCCTATTTAAAACTTCTTTTTAGAAAAAGATAACCTGATTAAATGAGTATTAACAGTATTTATGTCTAACCAGCTTTGGCAGGAGATGGAGCAAACAGGACAGAGAGAAGAAGATGAAGAAGAAACTGGAATTAGGAAAGGAGCAGATGAAGAGCAGAAACAAGAGGCAGATCATGATGGAGAGGAGTCCAAAGGGGAAAATCCATTGGAGAAATACATGAAGATGGTCCTGGAAGCCAGAGAGAAGCAGCATGCACAGGTGAGTTGCACGCACTCTTGTAAAACTTTGCTTTTGTGACTTGACTTGTAGCAGCTGCCCTGTGTGTTAAACTGAGTGGTGGTGGGGTTTCAGGGCCCTGAAAGAGAAGAAGTAGGACATACGAGCCCAGAGGCCAAGAGTTTGTCTGAGGAGAAAGACGACAGGTAACTAGAAACATTTGACAAGACTTAAGGCTTAGGTTTTCTAATTCAACAGTAATGCTGTTACTGCAGGGCATTTTAATAAATATATATAATCCTGCATAATCCTCAGTCCTTCTAAAAAATGTAATTTATTTTGTGGTTTCTCATCTCCTGGTCTTTTCAATGTTATTTGTTCTAGAAATGTTGTCTTAAGGATAAATTAATTGAGAAGTACTATTTTTGGTTTAAATGTTTTTTTTTCTGTCCCTCAAGGTTTTCACAAATTAACTTGATATTGTTCTCCCAGCATTGCAGCATTTTCACATAAGGATGAAGATGATGATTTCTGGTGAGCTCGTTGTTCCAGACTGCCATCATGAATGGATGAATTAGCCTCTGCATTCTTGGACTGTTTTTAACAACCCTAAAGCATTGATTGTTTTATATTTTTAGATGTTGCTTTGCAGTATGTATATTTGGCAATACCTTTGCATTAACTGCATACGTTTTGAATAAATCATATTAGATATTTTTCTGTAGATTGACTGAACACAACCAAACAAGATATTCTTATCACAAAGAAAAAAAAACAGCGCAACAGAGTAAAGTTTGTTTTATTTTAATTTTTTTTATTTTCTTAAAAACAGTCAACAGGCCAGTTGAATAATGTCTTAAAGGGATTTACATTCAGACAGGATGCTGGATTGTTGTCCTCCCGGTGATAGATAGCCTTTATTCTTTAGTTTTTGGTTCATTCAACAGGAAACACAGCATATTAAGGTGAGATGTACATTGGCTTTATGTTCATCTTTCATCTTTCTCCTTGGCCATTGTACACACAGACATATGTATATATGTCTGATTGTGCAACTGTAGCTATTACTCCTGCAGAGAACTATGCAAGTTGTCTACTACAATATCTCACAGATTCTGTGTAAAACACTGGGCAGAGAGTCACAATGCCATTCATACTTTGGCTAACTTTAGCATTTAGATAGCCGTACAAATTTTTTAAATGACTGGTGTTGCATTTAGTTATTTAAAAGTTTATTTAAATGTTAAACATCAGATATTCACGAGGAAGCCCTTGACATTCATAGACAACACAAGTATACTATCAAGCAAGAAAATAATATAACACATGTATACTTTTGACTTTAAAGGAAAGAACCTAAAAAACCCACAACTAATCAGCTACAAAAACATGGATTATTTTGTATTTAATTAGAAAAAAGTAGACAGGCAAACACTGCCTACTGTTTATGTCCATATACATGACTGTACATCACGTGTCACTGCAGAAACAGTTGTCTTCATGCAACAAAGAACGTATCTCTGTAACTAAACTAATAGAAATAAAAGATTACATGAGTAATTTTGTCGGCATTATGACAAAACTGGTGCAATAATAGAAAATTAAGAACACAAATTAAGTGGTTTTATCTTGAAAAATAAGAAAACTCTAAAAATTCTGACTTTTAACAAGTTGACATTTTTCACACCTTAAGTTCTGTAGGTTTTTCCACAACAGTTTGCATTAAGCAAATTAGTTATTCTTATGGCATTATCCACAAAGATTAAACCCTAAGCTAATGTCGTGTAGAGGAGCTCCCGGTGTGTGTGATTATAGTAGGATCTTCAAACCATAGTTTTGCAAAGGAGAAGTGTTTCTTCATGAAAATTGTTCCATAGCCTTTAATGCACACCTGGGGTTGTGTTATTATGGGCCATGAATATTCTGCATGACTTAGTAGCTGTACAATTAAAATCTAGAACCAAATGATTAAACACTGGGATTAAGATGCAGTTAAATACCACCAAATACAACAGAACTACTGGGTCCACATTGTAGATTTGACCTTTTTCCTATTTCAAAGGAAAAAAAACATCTTGTGACGTGACAGTCTTGTGTCAATATCATTATGTTGTGTCATTATAATTTGATTCTGACATGCAATCTAGAATTGTCATGTTAACTCTGAATGTAAGGCCTTTCACGTTGTGTATAATTAGTCCGCAGTTTTGATTGGGGAAAAAAGCAAACAAAATATTGCAGTCCCTTGTTGAAAACTGGCCACCACAGCTCAAAAGAAAAACAGAGCAAGACCGTAACACAAACAAGGCATCTTTATGCGTTGTATAAGAATAGTGCAATGTCTCAAGCATTGTCAGCAAAAAACTGGCTGTAAAAAGAGCTAGAGGAAATCAAACACTACATGAATATCAGAATTCAAATACTGACTTTTTCCTTCACAAAAATAGAAATGAAATTTTAAGTAGCAGTTTCAAAACACTTCTTGGTGAGTTAGTGCAGAAAGCAACACTGATGCATTAGTTTGTTAGGAGCCTGGTTAGTTCTGCACAGTGTCACGGCAGTTGGCAGGTTATTGTAGAGGAGCGTTGTCTTGGTCCAAAGGGGCCACAGTGGTTGGCCACAGTGTCTATGTGTCTTTACTTGTGTGTGGATTGTGAGTGTATAATATCCTTATGTGTAGGAATTGAGGCATTCCTTTGAGCGTGAGGTGATGTCCTGCAGCTCCCGCTCCTCCTTCATTTTGATGTCTTGGTAGGCATGCATTTGACTGGCATCCTTAAGGTAGGCCCAGTTTGCTGAGAGAATCATGAGGAAGTGGATCTGGAAGAGAAGGGTGAGGTGGATGGCCGGTGAGCATGTCAAAGATGCAAAGCAAGCTACAGGAGTCAGAGCTACACATCACAGACAAACAGATAAAGTTATGCTTTTAAAAAGATTTAACAAAAAAGGGTGACTATCTCAAAAAGACAATTATTGTAACATTACTGTTACAATCATTACTAATTCTGGAGTTAGGTTACTATCTTGCTATGCAAAATACTACAGAACACTTTTTAGACGTGAGAATGAGAAGAGAAAGAGTGCCAAAGGTTGTGCATGCAAGTTTTATGCAGCTGTAAAAGCTTGAGGTTAGTGCAAAGCATGAGTTGTTGTGAATCTGACACTGATCCATATGCAGTTCAGTATTACACTGCTGTACGATTGATAAGAAATAGACCAAGTAGGGATACTTTTGTAAACAAAGATTGTTTATTTTATATAGAAAGTAAAAGCTACAGTCTTCAAAAACTTAAGAGAAAATTAAATATATGAAATATGGAGTATAAGTAACTATAAACAGATCAAAGAATCTGAAAAAAATGTAAGCATGCAGGCTCAGTGTTAAGATAAAAACAAATGGCTCTTTGATGGCACTTTAAGAAGGAACAAAAGGAAAAATGGAGGAAACAAAACATCAACTTCATAGCTGAGGCTATATCAGCATCGGCCCTCATAGAAAAAAATACATTTACTCTACTCTAAAATAGGAGAATTTATTTTTTTATTTATAAAATACATGAAATTAAAGTAAGGCTTAGGGCCTCATGCAGAAGTATACCCCTGGTACTGGCCTAACCCTTCATAGTGTGCTGTTCTACGTAGATATGTGCGGTTACTCTGAAATCTACAAAAAACACTGGTCACCATAATACTCATCAGCAGAATAGAGTTGATGAAAGGTTTTTAGTTCAGTTTAGAATCTAACTTGTGAAAAAGAAATAATACTGAATATTTTCCATGTAACACTTCATAGTTTCATGGGTCGGCACCAAAATTTGAAGACTAAGGAAAGATAACCAAAGAAATATAAGGCAATACAGGCAGTTTGCCTCTTTAACTCATTCTTTTACAGATGTATCACTAGAATTCATCCTCACCAAACCTGCTAATCAGGCAATTAAATCAAAGCCTGAGAACACCTTTAATATTTGTCATCAGATGTCCTCTTTATGCAGTATAAAGAAGACATCTGATGACAAATATTAAAGGTGTTCTATGTGGGCGTGGTGCAGTGTATGTCTAGCTGGTCTCATTTCCAGTTTAAATCATTTTTAAAAGTGTGTGTTACAACCTGCGCAACATTAATGATATAGAATAGTGCCTCAGGAGTTTGTGCACAAATTTGCAATACAGCTCTGATTGAGGTCAACTGATGCTTGTCCTGTTATGCAAGAAAGTGACTATGTACTGCATGCTAAATACTGTCAGTCTTAAAAAATCTTTTGAAATACTACTTTTATGCAGGTCGAAAGCAGCTTTACGCATTATGAATATAAATAACACTGTTGTGGATTTCTAGCGGTGTTCATTTCAATAAAATCTAATGGTGACACATTTCTAAAATTGAGTGCCAAGGAAAGCAGAACAAACCAGCCAACTAAACACCCCCCCAAACTAAAGACAACTTTCATCAGGTGTCCTCGGACAAGCAATAACCCCGGATGCCAAATGCTAAATGAAGCATACAGTCAGCTATTTACACTTCATATGATTACTAATGGAGAGATGTTGATTTTTCTATTCTCAGGTTTTTTTTAGTTCATTTGTTGTCAGTGGCAACTGTCTCTAATCTGTACCGTGCTCCTAAAACAGTTTAAAACTTAGTGCAGCAGTCTTCTCGACTCTTAAACTTCAAAACAGCAAAGTTATAAGTGGTAGCCATCATGTAGATCAGCTGGTGGAAGAGAACAGAAAAGGTTGTAAGAGAACATGCCGATGATCTCCTTATCACTAGCACTCTTGCAAGTTAGTAAAGTGACCAATTATTTTCCAGCACTACAAAGTTAAGTATAATTTTCTAATATCTTGTGATTTTGTGGTTCAAACTCATGATTCATTTTTTAGAAATGACACTTTTTAATGGCGAAAAAGCAAACCAAACAGCACTCTCTTCCATCCATCCTACAATTATAACAGGGCCATGTGCATCTAAGCAAATGGTAAAGAGCAAATGGAATTGAAGCTGAAAAAAGCCTAAGTGTAATCTTTCTTGGTCTGGGAATGAGTAGAGGAGCACATGACACATAATACAACAATACAAACCGTGCAAAGATGGACTAAAAGGAGAGGATGGAGAGAGCGGGGGGAAGCTTACCAGAGCGATCACAGTGGCTCCTGCCCCGGCGCATGCTACGATGTACAGGTGATAAGACAGGTAGAACTGCAAAAAGACAACAATCTGTGAGTATTCTTCAGTTTAAAAAGTGATGCCATGCTCCTCTGCTCTTCTCTGCTGATCTGTGTGGATAAAAAAATCTTACCTCACTGGTGTTGCAGATGTCACCTAGCGTAGATCCACAGGCCTTGCCTGGTGTGGCATTCCATGGAATAATTCCTGTAGCCATGAAATTCAAAGGTTTTCATTAGTGCTCTCAGTTAAACGTGTTATTAACAGCGTTATTGTAAAACCATTTTAATTTTTTTATCGCAAAATTAACGTTCTTTTTGGCATAGCAAACTTTGTTGTTTTTTTCACATGCTGTTGCAACAACTAGTCACATTAGAAAAACTACAGCGGATCTAGCTAGACCCGGAAACAAATAAACAGGCACGCCGTATACACTTGTTTGGGCTTGCGAGCCGGCCAAAGAGTACTATTGTTATGTTTCGAGTGGATGGCGAGTGTAAGACGCCGAAATGGATGCCAATAAGATTCTGAACAAAAAGTTTACTTTTTAAAAGTTGGCAAATGGTTCCATTGACAAGACCAACGTGATTTGTGTGTTTTGTCGTGAATGATGCATTGATTATGTCATGATGTCTTCTGTGGTTCTGACGGAGCTTTATTAAATTTGAGAGAATAATTGTCTCGGATTGGGCTTCAGACAAAGCCTGCATTACAAACTGGGCTTGTGGAATATGCTGGGCATATCAGTCAGGGAGGGTCTAATCTGGCACATTGCTGTACATCGCTGGGATAATAAAGCCTGACATCCTGTGCTCTTGTTATCGCTGCTATCGTGGCTTAGCACATAGCACCACCCAGGACTGTTGTGATTGGTTTAAAGAAATACAAACAAGCCAGAGCATTTTCTCAGAATAGATAAGCGGTGTAGCCAGACCATACTCCAGCGCTGAGCCGCTGACACAGCCAGTGGAGACAGGTCTGGCAATGCGAGACTAGGAATGTTCTTGCAGAAAGATGCAGTTGAGTTGATTATTGCCTGACCTATAGTCTAAAAAAAAAAAAAAACTTATGAAAGTTCAATCGTAAGATGCTCTTTGTTTGAAATGGTCACAATCACAAGACATATGCAACAGGTGATGAGGGCTCACACCTTGCTTGGTTTTAAGGGTTCTTTTAATCCCCTAATTTAGATTATTATATTGGTTACATTGGTTCAAAGCCCTCTCAGTGGACACACTAACAAAACAAGACATATTCTCGGACAAAGTGCTTACCGTACTGACGAACATCCACGCAGATGGAGTCAATGTTGGTGAGGTTGGCTATGGGAGATCGCATGGCCGCACACGTAGACCACATGTTGTAGAAGAGGAAAACTGGCACAGCCGAAAAGCCAAACACACCGAGCCAGGCCACACCCAGAATGTATGTGAGAAACACAAACTGAGGACAGACATGTTGCCATTAACAAAAAACCATGAAACTAAACCAGTTGTAAAATGTAACAATTCATCATCTCATCATCTTTATCTTTGTGTGTATTTTATTATCTAATCACATGGCATAACACATTTTTTGAAGCACTCTGTGTTTAAAAATTAGGTTGGACACAGCGATGTGTGGTTGTATTAACATACCATTCCACTGATGCAGCGTCCACAGATGGTGGTCTTGAACTCACTGTGCAGTTCCTTTACAGCACTGGTTGTGTAGAAGCCCTCAGCCAGCAGAATGATCCCATACAGGAAGAAAAATGAAGCAATGCCATAGATGACATACTGCATCAGCTGTATTCTGTTAAAGAGCAATGTCACACATTGGCTTAGTTGTGCCTGTAAAGCTGCGATGGGTTAAAAGCACATAACACAACACTAACATGCATTTAGCCTCCAAACGTAACAGCTAAAGAGACCTACTAAAAAGGTGAGGTAAAGTAATAGCATGACGTACCACTGTCTGGTGTGGAAAATAGCTGCTCACAATCATTTTTTTTGCATGCAATCTTTAAAACATAAGTAACCTGGGCAGGCTGATTAACCATAAACAGATGGTTATGATTAAGATTGTGATCCAGCTTCCCAAAGATGTGCAGAGAGACACTTAGCCCAAATGTGGAGATAACAGGTGATGCATGTCTCTGGAAATCATTTGCCAAGAGACATACTTCCTCTGTAGACATCTTTAACTAAACAGTGCACTCCAAAGCTACACCAACGTAAAACATAAGTGCAGTCCTGTCTCTTGTTATTCCTCTTTTATTGTCTCGACTAATTGATGCACTGAAAAGAAAAAAATAATAACAATATGGTCCATATTAGGATTGTTCACCAGGATAAGGTAAACATGGGAATTGTTATTGGCTAAAAATAAGCATCATAAAGACAACCTCATTAAAAGTGAGATCCATCTTACTTTTAGGCCTCTTTTTATTGTGATGGTTATGTAAGGGCACATTTTCACAGTGAGCATATTGTGTAATGGAAACTCCTGTGACAAGCATTACAAGCAGCAATGTAGCACACACGTAGAGTACAAGGTCACTTACACATCAGTCAGCATAGCGTGATCACTGGTGACCTTGGAGAAGTGGGTTTCCAAGATGGTCACTGTGCCAGTGAGAGCCACATGGCCACATCCACAGAACAGAGCAACGCCAGAGAAGCAGAGGATTGTAGCCACCAGCGACGCATATGGCACTCCGCCTAAACATTTGATGCAGCACTCAAAGCAACCTGTAAGGGGGGGGCAAACAAATTTGGTCAGTGACAAGTGTCACTTGATATCCTGAACCAGTGTTTTATACCTAGTTGTTTTGCTTGAAATGGCACTATAGAAAATTCTATGTCAACATAAGCTCCCAAGTCCATATAAGGGATTAAGTTTCACTTACCGGACAGGAAGTGATCTAGTCAAAGATTAGTATTCATATGAGTCATCCATTCATCCATCAAGCCTATCCCAGCACACCCGGGACAGGTCACCAGTCATGTATCATGTTGTAACTAATAACACGGGACACACTCCTTTAAGAACACTGACTTTTTACTTAGATATCTAAAGAACAAAAGGAAATGACACAGAAAAGTCTGTTTCAAAATAGGTTTCATGAAATGTGTCTGTGATCATGCTTGATGAGGCATGCTTCCTTATGAGACTTCTGCAATGTAAAGTACCAACGGAAACAGTACAGTTTGCTGGGTGAGACTGAGGTTTTTACAGTCTATACTGCCTTTAAGGTTTAACCTGACAATTCATTACTACACTTAAAAGGAACTAATGGCCATCCAGCAGGTCAAAGCAATGGGTGTCAGCCAAGCTGTAATGGAAATCAATGGCAACTCACAATGAGGGAATGAAGTGACCCAGATGGATCTGCCTCATGCCATGTGTTTTAATGGCTTGAATCAGAGCCAGTCACCACAATGCACTGTAGATGCAATCTGTAGATGCATGCAAACAAACCACACTGTGCTTCCAATGAGATCCACATGTGTTCGACAGGATGATGTTGAGTAATAGGACATCCAGGTCAATGGCTTTAAAGCTCTCACAAATGCCTGATCTCACACTAATGGACTCAACTGAAGTATTTAAAGATGCTATAATCAATATGTTTAAATTAATAATGGATAAAATGACTGTGTGTGTGTGTGACAGAGGTCACTTGTAGTGATGAACCTAGAGTGAATTACCACCAACTGTACAATTCCCCTCAGCTCTACAAAGAATTTTAGCCTCTTTCAGCTCATTGTTTTGGTTGACACAATGTCTTCAGCCGTTTTAAGTGAAAAAAAGCAAAAACATTAATTATCACAGGTTTAAGAGAAGCTGATTTATATTGTTCTGGCTTTGAAAGAACTGCCGCAACCATCAAATAACGGGGGTGTAATTGGAAGGTTGCAGAGCTTTGTAACACAAATTTGTGTTTTTCTTGAAGCAAAACGGATCAGAAAATATTTTTACTTGCTTTTTCAATGAGGCAAGAATCCTGAAAGTTCCTCTGTGTTTGAACTCTTTTTCATAACAAAAAGGAAATTAAAACAGATATACTGTTGCTTGGCCAATACTTCATCGTGACTATTTGTGTAATACAGAGATAAAAAACTTTTTTGTCCAATGGTGGGTGAATAGGAGTTGTCATGGCAGCATGTTAACCACAACTCAATGAGGTTGCCCTCAGCAGAGTAGCTAACGTCTACCGCGGTCCACATTTTTCTGATGAACACTTTGGGGAGGTTAAGTGGGCTGCTGGGAATCACACACACAGCACACAGGATATTGAGCCCAGCTGCAAAGTAAATTCAGTCCATTTTAAGGAAGAACTGCTCTTGTAGTGAATGCCACACGCACAATGCAACTGTATCTTAGCTATAAATCTACTAGGTTTCACGGTTCACCCTCCTGAAGAGAATAACTGTTTCCCTAGGAAAAGTCTGCCTCTATTACAAAATCTCCCTAATTAAATGTGCATAGAGTGACAGAGGCAGTCACAACAGTCACACCGGTTTATTGTAAATTCATTTGATTGTGATAAGGTGTGGCATGTCATGGATGAAAATCAGTGCAATCAGTTTGTTTTCAAACCCTGTCTCGAAATGGGTCACTATTCTTATTAGATCAACTGTCTAAAAGTTGAACGCATGGTACTGGACGCCATGACATCATCATGTCATGTCAGTGAGTCTACCTCGATTGCCTGAATTTTGCTGGATCTGAAAATTTGGAGAAAAAAAACCACATGGATGTCTCAAGCTAAAAGAAATTAAACTCTTACATGAAGTCTATACTCAATGTAGGAAACGCTTAAAAATGTCACCTTGACCATGCACCAACCTCCCTTGGAGCATGTCACGGACTGACGTGGAGCACCTAGAGAGACATTATGTTTGAAAGCCACCAATCTGATCGATAAGCCACAGGTTTGATTAGTGTTCACACTACTGGAGTGACTTGCTTTTGAAGCATTCGTCCATTGAGATGAGATAATAGGAAGAACCTTGTATCACTTAGTCATTGTTATCCTTATCATCACAATAATTCCAAGGTGGTATTTTCACAGCTGAACTGGACATGTTGGCAAGTTAGTATAACTGTTCTGGCTGACTGAAAAAACACTGGCACAAGGACAGGGCCACTGACAAGGTTCAACTATTAGCAGCCTCAGGAATACTCCTCTGTTCACAAAAGGCCTCTCTGAAAGCTTTAGTCTTGGTATTAGACATCAGGGGAGACAGAAATAACATCAAAGCAACACCACGCTTAAGCAGTCCTGCACAAAGCACCATGGGGACGGTAGTCTGCACCAAAAGTAAAATCAGTCTTATTCAGTCGATGGATTTAAAGTTGTGGTGGGATTTTGGAGTAACTGCCGGATCTGTGAGATATTATGTGCATATTTATCATTAAATCTGCCTACTATATAGAATGCCTCATGTTTCAGAATCAGCTCTTGACACCAGCTTTGATTTATCGCTCTTCTTTTTTAAGGAAGGTGGGGCTGCACTGTTGGTTATAGGAATACTTTGACCTTTTGGGAAGTTCACTTATTCACTTTCTTGCTGAAACTCTTGGCAAGAAAGCAGATCAAAATATTTCCCATGGTAAACTATTGTTTTAATTTACTGTAAAAAACAAAGTTTATCTCTAAATCAAACATCTATTAGATGAACTATTTTGTGTCCAAGTTAGACAAAATCTAGTATACAAAGTCTAGTTCAAAGAGGTAGATGGATTCCGCAATTAGACTGTTGATGGTTAACAAAATTGCACACATGATGTTGTAATGTGCATTTGAGAGTTATAAAACAGCCAGTATCAGTAAACCTACCACATAGTAATCTACAGTCTGTTATCTCTAAGAGTACTGTGTGGGATTTCATAGCGTACAGGATGCTTTAGCTTCACCCTCCTCCACAGGGGTAACAGTGGGAGCTGGTGACTCTTTCAACAAGCTTGTACTAAATGGATCCTGCTGGCTTGTTCTGAGTGAAGCACACTTGTAAATGAAATCACGTTGGGCCATATCCCTCTGATGACTTTCACATGCTCCCAGTCCTGGTTAGACCTCAAACCACTTCAGGACTCTCCATTCTCCAATTCTTTGCTACAGTACATGAATGAGAGGGGATCAGAATGAAAAATAGAGTGAGACAAACAAGTTAGCAACTGTTTGTAATAACAATGTGAGGCCTTACAGCAGAGGCCCCATTTGCCACATCGGGTTCATGAGGAGGGAGGGAAAAAGATGCTTGTGTGAGAAAAAGTGTGTGTGTGTATGTGTGCGTGTGTGTGCGTGTGTGTGTGTGTGTGTGTGTGTATATAACATTGTGTTTGAGAGACAGAAAAAATAGAGACAGAGTCCAAGAAGCCCTGATACAAAGAGCCAGTGTGCGCAGCCCTAGACTGTCCATCACACTGGACTCTCAGGAGCTATTCAGAATGGCAGTGAACCACAGTCCCGCGCTTCCGGCCCACAGGCTTGAGGCCCAGGACAAGCCCACCGCTGAGCTCCATCCTGTGTGTCCCTCCAGCACTGCATATAGCCCAGCCAACAATGGGCCACAGCAGCCACTTCACACTCCAGGAGGATCCTGTTTGTCAAAGCAGCTCAAATCATCCAATGTGTGAATGAGATGGCTCATTAAGACCAACCCGCGGACAGATAAACAGACACACCAGAGTGACCAAGAAAACAAGGGTTCATCTTAGCCTCATGTCAATAAGCACAATGTTGGATTACCAAGTGGGCAAAGTGGGCAACTACACCAGGGCCCGAGACTTCCAGAGGCCCCTGAGACCTCTAGGTCTTCTTAGTTTGTGAGTGACCTAGTTTTTGGTTACTTGCAAATTTGTTAGCGAATTTTCATCATTAAAAGACAACATCAACGAGATCCCGCATTGATATCAAGTATAATACACCTTTATTATTGTATTGTATATTGTGCTCACCTGGTGCCTCTTTCTTAAAAAAAATCAAATTACCACATACTTTGGTAAAGAAAAATTGGGGCCAGGTAATATTTCAGGAGTTACAGCTGCATCGATTTGTCCATTGATTGATTAATTGATTAGTTGACCAACAAAAAGCTAACAATTTTGATAATTGATGATAATTAGGTAAGTAATAATAAGTCATTTTTAAGCAAAATTTGTAAAATGTACTGGTTGCAGCTTCTCAAATGATCTGGTTCTCTTGGTCTCCTGATAGAAAAATGAATATATTGGGATTTTGGACTGCTCGTTACACAAGACAAGACATTTGAAAATGCCTGCTTGGACTCCAAACAATGAATTAATAAATTTAAATAATGATTGATTGATTTATCAATAATAACAATTGTTACTAGCAGCCCTGATAGGAAGACTACTTATACCAGTAGCAGTTGTTGGTTAGTTATTCAACAAAATATAAATAATAATAATAATATATATAAAGAAGTTGCTTTCAACATTTTGTCTGTGTGCTCTGTACTTGATGGGTACAGGTGACAACAGGGGCCCCAACAATAACAAATGTTTGCCCTGGTGTTTCCAAACAGGTTAATCTATCTATGCAAATCTATCTATGCATCACCATAGTTAGCTTGAGCACAGACTCATCCAACTAACCCCTGCAGCTGGTTCATGCTAAATCACCACCCTTCATCCTTCGACCAGACTTGACGTGAAAACAGCCTGTCAACACCACAAAGCTGAAATCTTCCAACAGCTGGGACCCTCAGTGGAAAGTGGAAAAATGTCTACATTCGCCCCACGATTCAAGTCAGCAGCAGACATTTTGAAAAACATTGTTCAATTTGATGTCCTTACCAGACTTAAACAAAAACACACCTCTGCAAACAACGAATCACATGCAAAACAAACACATAGAAACACCACATTATCATATGTACTTAGTAAAAGTATGTATCTCATATACAAATAAATTCCACTCACACAAACCAACACACTTGGACAGACACAATTTGGGATGAAGACGCTGTGACTCTTCCATCTCATCGCCAAGTCCTGAACAACAAATTTGCTTCTAGTTGCAACAAAAACACCATTCAGTTTTAATCTAGCATAGAGCCTTATTGCTAACAGATGTGTCTGTTTATAGCTGATGTTAGGTGTTGTTGTTTGTTGCTTCATTGGGGCAAGCTGCCAATACACTATTTAAGAGAAACAGTCTCATTTTCCACAATCTCGACTTTGAGAGGAGAAAATGCCATAATGGCTTTAATGGCTATCCTCGAGGGACAGGGGTCCCTGCCAATTAGTCATAAAGTGGTCTTAATGTTTACTTACCTAACAAAGGAAACTTATACTCATTCAGCTAATAGCTGTTGACTGCAGCTCAACCATGGCTGTGTGTGTAAGAGGAACCGAGGGGAATGTGTGGATGTACTCAATAACAATAAAAGGCAATGGTGACCATAATGGGTCATAAATTGCGTGTTTGGGGACAGTTGGGGAGTAAGTTTGTGAACATGAGCTGTGTGATGTGTAAGGAAATGATGGGAGAGTTTAGTCAGGTCAACTGTTTTTACAGGCCTATGGCCCATATCACATACAGTGTCTCAATAGGTTTATAGACCTACAGGTTTCCGACTCAGCCTAAGCTTTCAGGAACTCTGGGTCCTTTTAAAAAGACATAGCTCAGAGCCCCAACCAGGTTATCGCAACATCCTCGATTGGAGTCTGGCAAGGGAACTTTGCTGCATGTCATTCTCCATCTCTTTCCTATCATTTCCTGTCAGCTTTCTACTGTCTTCATCAAGACTTAAAATAAAGTGTAATTGGTTAATATTTTAAGGTATTTTTCAAGCAAAAATATTAAACATTCGCTGGTTCTCAAAGCTCTAGCTTCTTAAATATGAGGTTTTTCTGCTGTTCAGGCAAACAGACAACATCGGGAATCTGGGAATCTGTGATGGACATTTTTCCCTATTTTCTGATAGCTTAGAAATTACATCATTTGTTACAGCCCTAGCTACATGTGACTGTCAACACTGTCAAAGGTACAATGGTTTAAATATATTTGTTTTAATACAAAACTCTTCAGTTATACAAATTCAGAGATTATAAAATATCACTAAAAGAAAAGGTTTAAAAGCCACAGACTTTCTTTTTTTCCATGAATATTACATTAATAAGCAGTACAGCCTTTCTTGGGAACGTGCCTGACTGAAGGTTCATTATTTTACCTGGATAGATGTTCAGAAAAGAGATTGTATAATCAAATGGTTTGTGCTGATTTCTACAAGATGGGGTGAGCAAGTTAATGACGCTCTCTCTCTCTCCTTACTGTACACACTCCTTACGGCTGTCTATTCGCGAGACTGGTAATGTCTGATTCATTTATCTTTGTCCTTGCCAGCCGCTCATCCACCTCATTAATCACCAGTCCCCCTGAAAGAACAACTCAGACCCTGCAGGTTTGATTGATCTGCTGTTGATTCTGCAACAGATTCATTATGTGACACTAGCATGACGATGACCAGCAGCAACACAGCATCCCTCCCGCTGCAAGAGGTAGGTCTGCTAAAAACATCCCACTTACATCTAGTCTAATTAGGTCATAAATCAAAAACAAGCAGAAATACTGCAGAAAACCACTGACTAGAAGCATGACAGAGGCAACAGTGATGCACAATCAGCAACTGGAATATCAACAATGATGTGCATACAAACACTAAAACAAGGATGCTGTGCTGACATTTAAAAGTACCATCTGAGAAAAATCTACCCAACTAGTGTGTGGAGTGAAACCAAGCAGGCTGGAGTAGGTTAAAGCCCCAGTAAACAGAGCAGTGAAAAGAACTGAACTGGCTCTTTGTGAGCGCTTATTGGTACCTCTTTTGTCCTGCCTCTGGTCTTGGTTTTCTTCTGATGGAGTTTCCATGGTTGTTTTTCTCCCATCCAACAAAAATGCTTCCATTCAGCAAATTCTCTCTTCCTTTCTCCCCTCTCCTCCCTTGCTTACTCTGTTTCATGCACGTTTCTGATCGCTCTCTCTCTTTCTCTCTCTCTCGCTTTCTCTCTCTCTCGCTTTCTCTCTCTCTTCTCTCTCTCCACCACATTCACTTTTTTTGTCTCGTCCTGCCTCGCAAAGGCACCGCTCCACTGTAGATCATAGATCCTATCCAAGGATCAGAGATCTTGTGAGTAGGGATTTGGTTGAGGCCAAGTCGTATATCACTTAAAACCCAGTTTCACAAGCAAAATGTGCACCTTTTCTGTTTGTTTTGGCTGTTTTGCAATTCAGTTTAAGTCAAATCAATTTGTCCTCCGAATGAAATACATATCCTCGTCCATGCCCTGCATGCATGTAGACTCCTTCCTCTCAAGCGTGCTTGTCTCAGAAACGAAAGTAGAACCCTGATTATTAATCTAATGGGAGCAGGCTTGTTATATCAGAAAGCGTGCAGATGGGTGAGTATGGACCCCTACTTTAGTCAACTGAGTGCCGAATAGGCTGAGGCAGAAAGCATATCAACTCTCTCTATTTCGCATTTGACCACAGTTCAAGAAAGAGTGTGTGTGTGTGTGTGTGTGTGTGTGTGTGTGTGTGTGTGTGTGTGTGTGTGTGTGTGGGTGTATTTTGGTTGGGGGGGGTTAGCTCTTCATCTTCTGATTATCACCATATGCCCCCTGCTCCTGCAGAATACATTAGCAACCTCTGACCGTTGTCTTCCGTCCATCTGGTGGCTTCTAACTCACATAAAAAGCACACATGAAAGAAAGGCAAATCTGCATTTCCTAAACAAGGACACGGAGTGTCTTCAGGGCTGATACAAATAACAGAAGAAACACATTATGTATGTATGTATGTGAAAAATGGGGGATACAGAGAGTCATGAGGGCAGAAACACGAAGATTGTAAGCTGATAAAAGGACGGCAAAATAAGAGAATGCTAAGGGGATGATAGAGTGAGAACCAAGTTGTTAAAAATAAGGCAAGGCAAAAATAAGCGAGAGAATGCTGGAGAAACAGACAACGAGGGAGACAGGGTAGAAGATCTTGGCTGTGTTTGTTTGGCAACAGCAGGCTGTGCAGCCCCAGGGGCATGCTAATGAGAGAAAGGCCTTTCAGCGGTGGGGGGAGAGCCCTGCTGGAGCAGAGCTGCAGTGGGGTCTTCTCACGGATACCAGACTTCAGAAAGGAGGGGGATCAGCAGGGGATGAGAGCCTCAGGGGTCAGGGAAGTGAACTTAGTGGGGATCCCACAACAACAAATGCAGCACTAATCTTTAGTTTTTTCATCATCAGCCCCGTAAAACGTCAGGAGAACTGACATCCTGTGGATGTCACTGGAGAAGGGAGACTCCAACCCATATGTAGATGTGATGGCAGCATGCAAGAATACTGGCGTTTTTGGTAGCTGTGTTTGGGATTTCCCCTTTCATTGTACTGAGGAGCTCAGGTGAAGCTTCAAAAACAAAAAGGAGTTGATACACGATACACAAGACACGTCAACAAGCCAGTGATCCATCTGCAGCCTTTGAAAAGAACCAAATGTTTGAGTTCATTGCACACATGCAAAAGGAAATTCAAAACATGTGATCAGGCCTAGTCCAAATGTGCAGTCAAAAAGTGTGGTCAAACCAGTGTTAACAGTTGTAGCAACAGTCACAATAGAAATTCTGCATATATAGCGTTGAGAATCACTGTGCTCATTCTCAAATATATGAAGTCAACTAAAACAGTGATTATGAAAGAGATTCATACCCTCCACCTTGGCTTTAATCTGTTTCAGTCAAGAGACACTTATGTCAAGGAAAGCCATTTATAATAAATAGTGACGCAATTAGCTTTGGCGCAAAGGTCTCCATTCTTTATGAGCTGTCAAAGAATCTGGGGTGGTGGGTATCGGTGTGGCAGCAAAGAGCGCTGGCATGTGTGTATCAGCAGAGTTACTGTGACAGGTGTCTGGTTACAATGACCATGCTGTATAGTACAACTGCATGAATACGACTGGACATCACTAGTCAGCTGGTAACCAAGCAGCTGATGAACAAGACAGTGACTGTGAAACAATGAACTACTGCCAATCAGCTACTGACGCACAATTTGCCTAATTCTAGGCATCCAATGTACAATATTTTGTCTACTTTGTGTATTTCTTAGGGGCTTGAGAGTTCTCTAACATAGATAAACCACTTTATAATAATACATAATGCAAAGAACATACAAGTATAGTGTTTCTTTACTAAAAAGCTTTTAAACATAACTTCAGTGGTAAATACATGTTATGTCATGCTATAGCAATCTGTAATACAATGCTGTAATGTCTAATAATACATCTCGTGCTGCAGGATATTTATTGACAAAATCTAACGTGAAGTGTTACCAAATGAATTAGACAAGAAAGGTATTGTTAGACACAATGAGTACTAGACTGATTGGAGCTTTACCAAAAATACTGTGACAGGCTGAGTGGCTGTGGGAATAATCATGTGAACGTAGGAGGCAAAGCCTGAGAGCCGCATGCTCAGCCCCAGTGTTGAGACAGCGCCACTCCCCTACTTGAGGACCCAATCTGAATGATGATGAAGCTCATACAAATGGAGAAGGCTTCATTGTGGGTCAACCTTTCACGCTGTGAGACTGGGGGCCCTGAATGCTCCACAGAGTTCAGTCACCCGTGAAGACCTGCACCCTGCTTGGCTCACAGTTCTCAGGGATGCAGGCCTGTGACCAGGCCCAAGTACCTTTAACAAACACTGCTGACGGCCTGAGAAAGCAGGCTCATTACACCAGAGCAAATAAGCACAGATCAAACCTTATGAGCTATGCCTCATTGTGAAGGCCAAAGCCTGTTGAAAGGCAGAAGAAAGCCAAAAAAGAGAGCAAACTGGTTGTGTAAATATCTGCTTTCATGGAAAAAGCTATACCGTTCCTTTTCTTGTATGTGACAGTGCTTAGTAGCACATTATGACATTCATGAAGACCTAGATTCTTATAAACACTGTTTTGGTGATTTGTTGCAGTCAGTGAAAATCATTCTTGTGTATTGTGGTGGCATTACTGTCCTAGATAATAAACAGATTAAACATTAAAAAATTTATTAAAATTAGATTTAAATGCAGGCAATTTTCATGGGTCAATCTGCTCTGTATGTCTGCCTTCGTGTTTGGCGTGCTGAATCCAAGTCATTGATTGGTTTACAAAAACAGTACACTACAACTCCACCATACATATCCATTGGCTTGTTTTGCTGACCCATTTTCAGAATAACAAAAGCAGTAAACATTTCTATAAGACTTTTGTTCAAATTCAGCATATGATTTGTTATGACAGTCAATAAAATGCATGCCAGCAAACACTTTAATAGAAATATAAGCAACATGAGCCTTTAAGTTGTATTCCTATTTCCTGAGAAAAGAAATCCTATCACTGCAATGGAAATAATGACTATGCTAATTATATCAAAATATGTGGACTGTGGAGGGAAAACCACAGTAAACAGGCAAACTTATAATGATCCGGGTGCTTTCTTTTGCCTCTGTCAAAAAGCTATAAACTCTCTTTAAATCTCGTTGTCTCCCATAATTGTTTGCATAGCAGGAAAAAAAGTCTAAAAAGAGGAAACTCCATTACTGTTTGATCAGAGTGAAGGTTCAAAGGTATTTTTAGCTGTTATGGTTGTATCTTACTTAAATAAAGGCTTTCCAACCTTTATAATTGAACTTAAACAAGTGCCTGTGATGTTTTTTTTTCGTTGGTCAAACCCTGGCACCTACATACAGTAACCCACAATGCAACTTGCCGCCAACAGTTTGGTCAGGGAATCGTGTGTCATGCTAGTAGCCGCTAACGTAGCCTCAAGCAGAGATGACCAGTGGGCTACAGAAGTCTGGAAAGCTTGTTTCTTTGTAACTCAGCACCTCCAGATGTTTTTCATTTTCACCAACAACTATGTTGTTGTGTGACATCACTTGAGGCAATACATCAGACTTCACATAGCTCCTTTTGTAGCCTCAAAAGGTTTTATACACGTTTTTCCACATATAAAGTATACTCTAAGTCCCTAACACCTGAACCTTTTGGAAAAATCCCAACTCTGCTATTCAGTTTCAACAATTTCTAATAGAGACATACTTTATGTCTTGGCGGTTCTTCCTCTGTGCAATTTCCAGATTGAATGTTTCGCTCCAGTGAAATTAATGTTTAACCAAACAATGCCCAGGGTATCTGACTCAGCACTTCTCTAATTGCATGTTTGTGATACTACATCACGTTAGGTCTGGAAAATTGAGCAACACTCACTTAGGGATGCCTGGCAGCCATGATTTTTCTCTAAAAATGACTTAACCCTGACTCTCTGGCACCTCCACAGCCACTGTGGTTTTGGCCTAAGTGGGAAACACAGATGATTCGTATTATCCAGGCTTCCTAGCTTGCAGTACCTTGGACACTGCCACTATGGCTTGGCCAGACCAGAAAACCCAATGTAATATCAAAACCTAAAGATGAACAATTTCATGATTTCAGTCTGGAGTCAAAAGAGTAAATCAATGCCAGGAAACAGAAACACAAAGCTAGAAAAAAAGTGAAAGAGAAAAAGGCAGAGACAGAAAGGTTGCGTTTATAGTAGTAAATGTCTTTGCATAATTGTTTGTTTTTCTTTCAGCGTCCTCGAAATATTTGAATGATGCCTCTGGTCTGGAGGAGACTTTGCCGTCTTTGTGGTCAGCCATACTTACATTATGGAGCCAAGGAACCAGGCAAGAGGCATTGCAAGCGAACACCTCTACATTATCCAGTTAGAATAATGCTACATAATAATCTCTTTTTATTTTTGATCTAGGTATATTGTGACAAGACTTTGCCAAATTGTGGGGGTAATGAAAATACCCAGCTACCCCTGAATCGTTGTGGTTTAAAACACACTTTGATTCCCTAACATTCGTCATTCGTCAGTTTCTCCAGAATAGACAAGCCTCAGGAAAGATTATTTGTGGAACATGATCAGGACGCTGAGTGCCTATTAACCCAATAAATCACATTGCCGAATGCTACCAGTAACATTAACCCCATGTCTATTTCTCACAGATTTGATCTCTTTTTGGTCTCCATAAACTCTTTAAGGAAATATCTGGCTGTTGAGGTGCTAAACTCAAAAGGAACTTTCCATTTCTCATAATACTTTTTGTATATTTTTTTCTCATATGTCCATTCAATGTGTATTTGTGTTATTCTGATGTGTGTGCATTTTTTTTTCTTTTGAGCTGCTGTAGCACAGGAATTTCCCCAGTGTTGGATTAATAAAGTAGATAGCTGCAAACAACGAAAACCAAACCAACCAACAAGAGATGCTATAAAGCAGAACTTCAAAGTCTGGTGAAAGATTTCTGTAGGTTTGTCACTATGAGTAAAACCTTCCACATACAGGTAGTCAGCTCCTGCATGTGCATGTTTTCATGGCCCCCTAAGGTGTAGATGTCCTTCTAATCTGACTTATGGGTCTATTCTCTTTATGTCCATGTTTTACATACTGCTTCCACCCTGCAGTCATTTTGACCTCGAGCCCCTCCCAAAGCCATTTTGAAATATACAATTGTCCATTAAACTGCACTAAGAGTACACAAACCCACAGGGACTTTCCTTAGTGGTAGAAGTCCTTTAAATACAATAACTATCACAGTAAACATTTTTATATTTATTTCAACACACAAAAGACCTCTGAGTTGCTTTCTATGCTACATTTGTGACGGGACAGCAGTCAATTTGAATTATAAGGAAGTTAACAGGTTGTTTGTTTCAATCTTGTACTACTATGAATATTCTGTTAACAAATTAAGCAACACAAGCAGATAAAATGTTGCCTTAAATATATTAGGGAAATGTAGCATGTTGTGTCAAGGGGCCTAGAAATTGTGTAAAAGCAAATGAGTTCTAGATTGATCTCACACGTTTCTTTCTTTCAGTGATGAGGATCTCCACAACTTAAACTTTCTTAGACTGCAGCTACTGGAATGGCAAAAAGCACCGGGCTGGAGACAGTCCTTTTCCTACTTGTTGCACAGGGCAGAAGCATGTAAACACACACACACACACACACACACACACACACACACACACACACACAAGAGAGACATAATGAAAGGACATCAGACGAGACTCTCCAGCTAATCTCAGGGTTGCTTCCCATGAACAACTCCCACCATCCACTGCGTCTATCCCAGCTGCTGGGATTTCTTTCTCTGCGACGCTCCCGCCAGTCCTATTGTCCTCTGCCTCATGCTGCCAACCTCTCAACCCTGACCCAAGACTTTACCCTTTTCAAACCTCTCCTTTCCTCTCTGTTCCCCCAACCCTCATTCGAAGGAGAAGAAACCTCCTCCTTTCCACCCCAGCTGACTGGCTGGTCTGTGAAACAGTTGAACCCTAACGTGTCAGGATTCATCATCAACGCTATGACAATGAAGCAGATGACACGGGGATCACTTTAATGCCATTGTTCCACAAGTCTCTCCTCTTGTGTCTCAAATCCCTGCGTCCCGCGGTTGGATCCTGGAAGGACAGGGAGTCGGTCATAACATGAACCTGACACTACCACCCCTGCAGAGATATGTTTGTCCTCAGATTTATGATGGAAACTGTTTAGACGTGGAGTAAGTGCTTAACAATAAGTGGCATATATAGCTCATCACAAGAGAAAGACAGAAGCTAATCTCTCTAGCGGTTGGCATATACTCTCCCCTGGCTGACCGCTGTGAGAGTGGGTCAATCCATTACTTTATTGCTTAAAGCACTGATGGGCAGTTTTCCAACTGCACAGACTGTAATGACCTCTTGTCCATCATACTGGACTTTTCAAAGCATCTATTGTGCAAAGTAGAACCCATTTATGGCACCATCTGATGCAGTCACTACATCATTGTCAGTGTCTAAACATTTACACTCTCACGACTGTATTCTGTGCACACTCCATTTAAATTATGTGGATGTCTCTGTAGATGGAAATACATTATGCAACCACCGGTCTGATAACACATACATACATACACATACAGTCATTTTGTTGGAATAAAAATACATCTATTTTCACCCCTAGATGTTGTGTTTTCTACTTTGAAATCAATAAATACAGAAAACTACACACACACACACACACACACACACACACACACACACACACACACACACACACACACACCACACACACCACACACACACACACACACACACACACCACACACACACACACACAGCAATACATCACTCTATACACTCCATAGTTTCCATTTCTTCACAACATTACTTTCCCCTTTTCAGCTGTGGACACTATTGTTACAGTATTGTTTTCCTATAGAGTAGAGGTCAAAAGCTAAGATGACTTATGAGACCTCTCAGTGGTGTAGCTGTAACATTCATACTGCTAACTGATCTCTCCTCTGGTCTGCACGTGGTTTATGGGGTCAAGCTGTTTTTTTTTTTGACAAAACATCGGGGATTTCCTCTCCCCTGAAGCTGCTGGTAGTCGTTCCTTTCCTCTCAAGTGAACATACAGCGACACATAAACCTTACAAAACCATGAATTGTGCAAATGGTAAATGCATTACACCTTTTTCTTGGGCAGGAAAATAATTTCTGGTGCAAGAGAAGGAGAGAGTGTGTGTCCAATGGCCTCTAACTCAGATTTCACTTGGTCACATTCAGCACTACATCACGACGGCATGAGCAAAGATGAGTCATGAGCATTTCTTTTAACAAGGTGTGAAGAAATAAGTCATCACAAGGTTTGTTTTTGTGAGTCTATCACAAAAACATCTTTGAATATCTTGAGTAGGATTTTACACATAATTGTGAATATGAGGCAAAGAATAAGTCATAATGGGTTACGTAGTCTTACATTTAAATTCCTGCTTAATTTATCCCAAGCATAGCATTTGGCTGTATCCAAACGGTCTCAGGCTGTCTGGCAGAGCTCTTCATATGGTGAACATTTCTCATCGGTGTGCTGGGGTACCCCAGATGCTTTTGTCTTACGGTTGTTTAGCAGCTGCGTAAAAGCACAGAGGACAAAGATCTATCTGTGAAGGGTTGAATACACTCAGTGGGCACACAGCCAACAGCTCAATCCTACAGGCTCCCACAGTTGAAAAGCAGACTAATGCATTCTGCTCTCACTCCGAACAGAATGATCTTACAGGAAAATTAGCAGGAGGCACTATTATTTCTTCTCATTTCAGCTAACTGCTTTCACATCTGAACTGCGGTCACATCAAACTCCTTAATTATTGTTTACCTACAGTAGATGTTTTGGAAGCGTTTAACAATACTTTGCATTTCCTCCAGAAAAAGGAAAAATGAATGCATTGTGTTGAAAGAACCCTGTCTCCGATTATAGCATGGAAAAATATATAGCATGAAAAAATATCAATGTAACATCGTTAACAGGTGTCTGAAGGGAGATTCTGAAGCATTACTACTTGCCAGTTATTTTATATTAAATTTGAGCCAAGGGGATGAAGTCTTGGTAATTTTGCAGCAAGCAACACTTGACTTAATGACCACAATATGCTGAGACACCTGTCAACTATGGATTTTGTCCCCCCAACGCATCTTTTAATGGCCAGTATAAGCATAAGGTGTGTACTGGTCCATACAAGCAAAAACTGTTTCGAGGTTAATATGTGTACCTGAATATTGTTTGAAGACCGACTTTAAAAACCGTAAACCTTTGAATCTTTAAAGACCATGGCGCTTAAAACAAACGATGCGTTGTGTGATACAAGGGACACTTTTGGACAGTCCTTTAAAAAGGTATTCATTGTGTTGCACTCGTTTCTACAAGGCAGTGGTAATTGGGTGAATTACTGAATTATGAAGAAAAAAAAACTTGAGAGATAAGTTTAAGCCCTTCCAACACACACAGACACAGACACAGAAGCACAGACACAGACACAGACACAGACACAGACACAGACACAGACACAGATATACACACAACACACACACACATAGCCAATTGCAACGTGAAGTGAGCGTGCTTGTTGAATTTTCAGTTTAAGATATCGACAAAACGTTCTGTCCAACAGTTTTTGTAAGGAGAGGTGTTTTGGACATTGCTTGAACATCCGATAAGTCAAGGGAATGCATTTGTGGGGATGTGTTGCATCAGGTACTGGTGAGCAATGACATACGATCCAGGAAGTCCAGCTTGAGAAAAAGATCAGTGAGTTTGAAGGCTTTAGGCCTTACAACAGGTTTAACCAACTTCTTTTACTGGCGTTAGCCATCAACACTGGTGGTCCCCCCATGGCTCTAATCCTATAGCCCAGATCCTGGCCATCACAGAGCGGATGTATTAGCTAGCATAGCCCTCTCTGCCACAAGCATCATTTTGTGAAGAGCAATCACACTCTTCAGTCACTTTTAACACTGACCAAATAATGATCTTGCCAGTCTTTGGCCAGAGAAAAGAGGTCATTTTGTGAAAACATTATTGATCATTAAATCAATGTCCCCTGATCATGTGATACGGACTGAGTGAATCAAGGCCTATGCATTGTTGTTGTTGCTGTAGCAGAGGCAGTCATACAGAGTTCCTGTAACATGGTTTACTGTAGATGGCAGAAAATCCCGAAGTGAAGCTTAACGCCTGTTGAATGAGTGAGTGAATGTTCAGCTGCAGAGGCACTTTGCTCTCCCCAACCTATTATTTCCCACAGGGCTTCTGGAACAATCATCTGACTGTGAACAAAACACTGATAGATTGCTGCTCCACTGGCAAATATCACCTCTGCACTCTGTGTACATGCAACGATGCCAACATTCTGTGAAGTTGAAGAAGAAAAACCCAAATTAGATCTTATTATGCATGTATTTGGCATTTTAACCCTTGATAACCCAGGGTGTTTTTCTGAAGTCTTGCAGATAAAATAAAGGCCAGATTGTATCTTTGGCATGTTTTATTCAACATCAGGGTTCATATCTGAAAAGCCTGTGGTCTTTTGCATGTAGGGACTATTTTCAGATATTTAAATGGCATCCTGTTTCTACCACATTGCAGGTTGACTGTAACATATTTCTAATAAGAACAAACTTACACACACACACACACACACACACACACACACAATCACCCACGCACCCACACTTGCATCCCTTCTGTTTAACTGTGAATAGGCTTTTAGTAACAGCCAAGGCACATGCTTTAACAAGCATCCCCGCTCAGGAACTTCTTTTCCTATCATTTCATGTCACAATACTCAATGGCCCTCTTTGTTGTCGGAGGAGTTATTAAGCTCAACAAATTATCAGGAGTTCTCTGGCAGATCTGCAGAGCTGGAGAGAAACAAAAAAAATTAAGTCAGAGGAAAAACAGTGAAGATGACCCCGAGAGCGAGAGAAGGGAGATTTCAGAGGAAACAAAGTAAATATAAGCAGGAGATGAATGAAATAACTATAATAACTAAAAAGTCTCTTTTTTAAAGCTGCACAGTTACAAAAAGTTATCTATGGGCCTCATCTGCTGTATAATTATGAAAGATGTTGGGTCATATCCTTTGCCAAATGGAAAGAAGCCCAGAAATCATGTAACCATGACAGCAACTACCTCATTATTATTCAGTGTAATTAATGATTGCAAACCGAAGACGAAAAGCAATTTAGGAATTATTGATGGCGACAGAAATGGTGGGATCATTCATAAAATGTTACGACCGCATGCTTTATTTGGACTGAACTGAGGAAATTCGAGGAGAGCGTCTTTTTACTGTCAAAAAATGAATGCTTTGATTCAAACTAACAAACTTTCTCTTCGAGCACCCTTTAACCATCTCTGCAGTGACTCATTCTTGCAGTCCTATATTTTTTCATCTCTTGGAAACGGAAGCACGTGCATGACCTGCAATATGCCTCTGAGGACAATATTGCCATGAGTCAACTAAAAGCAGGGTAAATTATCTGACTCTCTGTTATTGCTATGCCATCAGTTGACAAGTTGTTGGTTCCGAGAGGACAAAAACACCTCCGCTGGCAAAGCGTTAGCAGTCATGGGTCTTTCCTTTCCTCAGACTCAGGATGCAGGGTCTCACAACACATGTGTCTGTGACAGTGATCACTGCTGATGTGCGAGCAAAAGCAGACACTTTCCAGACATCCCAGTCCAGATGGAGGAGACATACAAGTCAAAAGAGCATGAGACGGCTAACAACTCCGAGACAGTTCACAGACACAAATGTAAAAAATAATTTTGAAGGAGACTGTCCAACCTCTGTTTGTGTGGATCAATGAAGGACAGAATCAATCAGACGTCTTCACTACAACCGATATAACCGAAGACTAACAGTAGACAACAGGACAGCCTCTTGTACACCAGCAAACCAAGTGGCAATAACGGCTGAGCAGTTGAACTACAGCTGTTTAATTAAAGACACATTTACAACTGTCAGCTGTGATTTACTTTCTTTTTCTTAAAATACTCAAAAACCATGATGTAACAGTTGGATCTGGTTTGCATCCAGCCTTGATGACCTTTTCCACAAGACCACCACGCTGAAGACAAAACACTCGGAACAGAGGGTTCATGAGTTTCCATAAGGAAAAAAGCAATCCTTCCTTCTTTTCTTTCTGTTTTTTTTTACCAGTATCCTGCTCCAAGAAGAACAGACGTTCATAGTCGTGTCCATAATTTGCTGTATTTGATTAGTTGAATCTCCTGTCATAAGACAGCTTTCAATGTTAAGCACAAAATCAAATTGTATCTGTAAAAAACATTGAAGAGGATGATCTACATTGAGTGAGTGCGTCTAAAGTGTTTTACAAAGTTTAACAAACATCAGATAAACTTTCTTCATGTTTGACAGATTTTTCATTATTTTGTAGCTCAAGGGCTACAATCTGCAGAGTAGTGTCATGCTTTTCTTGGTAAAGTGAGTATGATCATCACATGCAAGAAAGAACATTTTTATCTTTAGGCTTTCTCATCCGATAATAAAAATATCTGAGTAGAGCAAACCATGTTTAGTTATCAAGTAACTATCGGCAACCAAACATTGTTGGGTGAGTAAATGTCTCAGGGCAAACACCAAGAACCTAACAAGATATTTGAGGAAAATGACTTGCTGTCTCCCTCTGAATGAAGCACTGTGGACTGAAGCCAAGTCATCCTCCCACATCCCTCCCACAGGCCAATGCACTGTTATATCGTTCACTACAAGGACGGAGGAGAATCTCTTAAAAACATGTGGTCGCTCAAATCATACAAGAGTTATATAACCTCTGAATGACATCTTCATTTCACAGCTCTACACACAATCGCCTTCAAGACACCCTGTTTATTTTGGGCTGAACAGTTTTGTGCACCCACTAAGTCCTTTTTCCGTTTTCAAAGCTATTTCATGTGAAAATGCAAATCAAAGCCCAGAAGTATGATATCCGTTACTCTGACACAACCAAAGGAAACCTTTAAAGCAACTAGCAAGTCTCCAAATGAATCCTCTAATGCCCACAACTAAAGGCTATACTACATTTCCTGAAAGGACCAAGGAAGGTCTTTGAATCAAAAAATGGGTGCGTTTGGACAATGCACAAAGTCGATTTCCATGCAGAGTAATGTCGTCTATGAGACAGTGAAAGAGGGTCTGTGAGGCATCAGTTCACATGGCATCCACTCTGAAACTTGCATTTCTGTGTCCTTCTCTCTCTACATTAAGAGCCACTGAAGTCGCACAAAGGAGCAGCTCCAAATTAGAAGCACAAAGACGCCTCTGTGAGAACTTCAGAGCGAATTAATGAGCTACACATTTGCACAGTGTTCTTCTCTGGCCTCAGCCATGGTACATGCTAGCCAATAAATGCTGCCCCAAAACCAACACAAAAAGCTCAAATTGGTAGAAATACAATTATTGCATCCATTCTGTGTCATTTTACTATAAAACATCTACCCCCGTACAGGATGAGAACAGCTGGGATGTCAACATGATATCTGGTCTATAGTTTATCACGGTTTCAAAGTCTCAAAGTTAGCAAGAAGTTACTAAACATCAAAAGGCATGAACACCTCACTCCTCCTATGCATCCCCCCCCCCCCACACACACACACACACACACACACCCTACACCCCAGGTTGGGAGCACAGATGGCCAACACTTGGGACTGATTTTAAAGATGGGACATTCTCAGTTCAGACCTTCAGATAGCAATTACAAGTTCTGTTATAACACAAACCATGCATGCTTTAGCTTTGGAGGATCTGACTAATACAACATGTTGCCTGTTAGCTTTTTCCAGTAACTTGAAGTCATTAAAATACCTCAATCATTATCAGCCACGCAACATGATCAATCACAGCTGACCAAAATGATCCATAAAGGTTTTTTTTTTTTTTTTTTTAAGTTTTGATCAATGGGACTAGATCACTCCAATAGTTCAGCACTGAGGCCCTATCGAAAGCAGTAACAGAGACAGTAGAGGCAGCAAGTTGATCTGGATTTAACACCTTCGCAGACTCCCAGAGTTGACTGCAGGAATCCAGATGGACCTAATCTCTCTAATCGCTTTCCTCGAGTTGCTTCAGCAGGCTGCTCTAATGCTGATTCTCGTGAAACCGGGTCAGGTAAACAGCCTACCTCTGCAGCACTATAGTAGCTAGTAGAAGTTGAGTTTACGTTAAAACAATCGGCGCACCCCGAAAGTTGGAGCAACAACAACAAAGTATGGAGAGCGCTGTCATCACGAAAAAAAGAAGCGACATTAATATACGTCTTATATTCCGGATATAGTAATGGAGACTGTGTTGCTAGAAACTTACCCATTGTTGTAGTCTAAGTTTCCCAAAGCGTCCGAAGTTAAGCGATCAGCTGAAAGTCGAGCCCCAGCTACAGTGATGTTCCGTCCTTGGATGCACACACTGGCTGCTCACACACTCGACGCTGCGTCCGCTCGGAAGCAGCCTGGGTGACGTCAGCACAGAGGGGATTACAGATGGGAGGACGGCCCTCACCCCTCACCTCGTCCTCAGCCCTCATTAGAAAGGCATACTGGTCACTCTTCTCATTATCAGCCACTTGTATCTTGAAGCATTCCTGCAACTCTGTGCTCAAAGTCCTCCAGACATAAGATAGATGATGCCTGGATTGTCAGGCTCATGAAATTAATCAAATTAGCTGATTTCGGTCAAAATGATAAGTTATGTTAAATCAAGGCTGAAGACCTTTCTTTCTGATGCTGCCTTTCTTTAAATGGTTGTTTATTTCTGTAATGTTTAATTTCTTATACTGCACTGTAACTTTTTTTTCTTGTGTTTTATCTGTTTTTTTTATTTTTTATTTTTTTAACTGTTTACTCTTGTGTTGTATCTGTTTTTGTTTTTTAATGTCTTTTAACTGTTTGTGGAAAGCACTATGAATTGCCCTGTTGCTGAAATGTGCTATACAAATAAAGCTGCCTTGTCTTGCCTTACTATGTGTAGGCTATTGCTCATCACAAACACATAGCAAGACAATGTTGAGGATAAAGTGTTTCATGTTAGTTTTGTCAAACTGACAACAGACAGGTCAGAGACTACTACAGCACACAAACTGCAGATTCAGGAATTATTCTAACACTGGTCTGTGCCAGTCTGTCCCTTTCATGTGTTACACTCCAGTCCCAATTAAGCATTCGTTTTTTTTATAAATAACCAAAGGTGTTGAACAACACTCACTGCTGATCTGAAGATATTTTTCTCAATCCTAAAAGACTTATATCTGGATTAAGAAAATATTCCACTTTAGGCTATTGTAAAGTTTTGTTGTTAAGACAGGCAGAAATGACATATCTCCACATATACAGTAAGAAAAGTATAAACATTTTATTTTGAATGAAGATTTAAAATGGCAAACATCAATCTATACAAGAATAACTGATAATAAGGCTTTTATTTTAGTTTCACATCATACAAATTGAGCACCGACATAAAGCAATAAGTGTTAAATGACCTTCTGGATTTTTTAAGATCAATGGGGATTTTGTGTGTGTGTGTGTGTGTGTGTGTGTGTGTGTGCGTGTGTGTGTGTGTGTGTGTGTGTGTGTGTGTGTGTTGTGTGTGGGGTGGGGCGTGTGCGTGTGTGCCTGCATGCGGCATGCGTGTGTACATTTGTGTGTGTGTGTGTGTTTGTGTGTTTGTGTGTGTGTGTGCGTGTGCGTGTGTGCCTGCATGCGTGCATGCGTGTGTACATTTGTGTGTGTGTGTGTGTGTGTCAAAAAACAGTCAAAAAATGAGAGAAAAAAGTTTGTTGCATAATGCAGTAAAAACAAATGCGGATCACTTCTTCTACCCCATTCCCAAAACATCCCAACTCCCCTTACACTATCACAATTTATATTTAAACATGCATACATACACATATGTGTATATGCATGTGTGCATGTATATTGTCCATGCTTGCATATACATATGCACACAAGCATGCAGAAATCTATAGTAATCTATAGTATAGTAATCCACGTGTGCATGCATCTATATTTATTTTACAGTGTAAGTGGGAAAACAAAACACACGTAACCCTCTATTCATATTCCCTTGCATGTGTATCCATGTAAACCATGTCTGGTTTCAAAGATATATCTCATGTTTGACATAGCATATGTGGACTGGGATTAATTACAGTCTTTCTCAAAGATAAGGCCTTTACTGGTGGCCAAGTGGCAACTCTCACCAGGTTGTTTCATGGCCAAACAGGGCATCTGCCCAACATGGCAAACACAAAAGCCTCTGAACAACAAATATTTAACTGGTCAGCGTTTAAAAGATAATATCACAATTTTTCCTAAACATATTTTTTTATTCTTAATCCACCATTTATTTGCTGTTTTTTGTCTGCTTTCCTTGTCACTTTTGGTTTGTGATATGACATAGGTGTCAGCAGGTTTTTCTATTTTTCTTCTTTTTTTTCATACATTTCAATCTGTAAATCTGCATGTGTGGATCATCATCATCAAATACAGTCAGATCTGGAATTACTGCACATATACTCTCCAAACATATTATGACCTAAATCTGTGAAAGATCAACATTGCAGCTGTGATACAGAGATATATTTAATCACTTATATTACATATATGTATCTGTATTGTTTCAAAACTCTTTTGTCATTTAATGTCGGGACTGCAAGTGTCCAATAGTTTTAAACAAATTTCCTTTTGTGTCATAAACCCCATTCAGTGAGTAGGTCCACCATACAGATTACATTTGGCTGATACATAAGTATGTGGCATGAGCCTGTCATTAGAAATCTGCATCACTACAAACTGTAGGTCTGTGCACATGAGCTGCACGTCAGTGTGTGTGTGTGTGTATGTGTGTGTATGTGTGTGTGTGTGTGTGTGTGTGTGTGTGTGTGTATGTGTGTGTGTGTGTGTGTGTGTGTGTGTGTGTGTGTGTGTGTGTGTGTGTGTGTGTGTGTGTGTGAATAGAGGACTTACATGGGAACATTCCAGCACTATGCTGGCTGTTACAGCAGGCACAGCAGCTGGCAGACAGCAGGCACACAACTGTTATTAGGGTAGACCATGGCAATATAAAAATAAAACACATCGGACAAAGCCTTTTATCTGACATTACACAGTACACATGGCTGTCATGGGGCATGATTTTTTAATTCATTGGGGCATGTTGCATCCTGCAGAAAACATTATGTTAAATTGACGGATGTTAAGCTTTATCCCAGATCGGTGCATCCATTGACCCTGACCAGTACATCAGTAATTGTTACGTGATAATATGTCCATTTAAATTGCATTGTGAAAATACTTTGTGAATATGAATGGGAACTTTTCAGGTCCAGCACTGAAACCCTGGACAAAGCAGTTTGGAGCTGTCAGCATACTGATTGATTGAGTGTTTGTATGGTGCACTCTGAAATATCTCATATGGGCGAAGTATCAGTAACACTGCCCTTCCCACCCCCCTTTAAGTGTTTTTTTTCTTACCAAAGATGCATTTTAAGCAGTCATAGCTGAAGACCGGGCACATCTTGTCACAATTTGGTTTGCTCTCACTCTTGTAATGTTTCTTATTAAAAACAGGCACAGTGAAACAGGGATGGTGGCAGGCAGTGGAGGCAAAATGACGTAATCCTGCAGCATCTAATTGCAAATAAAAAAAAGTTGTTGAAGCGCTTCACCATGCATCAACAGCAACCATAGTGACAAACCACTGAGAAAATGGCAGACGCCGTGAATGGGCTCCTCATGAGAGGTGGTTTAAAGTTTTGTGTGAAGTTTGCATCTCATCAAATGTTACATGACTTAGTAGGACAAATCTGGCCTGCAAAGCACTCCTTAATATGTCACTTTACAACGCAGCATAACAAAACTTTCCGCTTATATTGGTGATGAAATAACAAGAAAGAGTTTCCAAATCATGTTAAGCATTATAAAATATCCTTTTCCAAGAGAGGTATGCAGTCTAGTGTTGAATGTGTGCTAAAGATCATTCAATAGATTGCTTCAGTTTTCCAGATAACTTTCAACAGATGTTAAGAAATGTGTCAGTAAACAATCTAGTTACTGCACACGTTTACTGAAAAGGCTCAATGAGGTTGGTGCAGACAAACTTCTTCCAGCTCAATTGTGGCTGAATCTGTGAGTGCTGATTACATGTGGACACGTTTTACTCTTTTTGCCTGAAATGCCACAACTCTGCAAACACCAAAAACAAATCTCATATATATTGTGCATCTGAACTTTTAGTGTCTTCATTCTTTGTCACAGAGTGATTGTGTCATTGTATTACTTATTGATGAAGACTGGGTGCAACTGATGATGTCAGTGTCTTTTAAAGAATCAATTCAGTATCATGTTTTCACCGCTGACTTTCATGTTTTGAGATAAGTTAAAGGGTTGGTTGCTCTTTGAACTCAGAGAATACCCTAAGACTTAGACTAGCTTTTGGTAATGTGAACATGTGAAGTTTAGAGTGGAACCACTATCTGGTTAAGTATTTAAAAAGAAGTGGAAAATAATGTTTCATTGCCATCTCAGGGAAATCTACAGGTATGTAGGTAATATGTTGTTTACCACTACCCACAAAAAACTATCAAAAGAGTTTAATCAATTCAACTTGCCTACAAAGCTAAATACTGCGTACAAGTTGAAAACGTATGCCACTTAGGGACAAGGTATGTTTGGCTTGAATCTTTTGTCCGAATGCTATTCTACATTGATCCCCAACCTGACTGAGGATTTCTAATTGTGAACTTTCATTGAATCTTAAATCTAATAATTTAAGATCTTCATGGACAACATGGATGTCATGTCTTGGAAGGGTTTTGCACGTCAGTCTCTGCTGGAGGTTCTGCAAACACACATCACCAGAGTCAAAACAGACAGTGGTGAGCTACTCCAGCAGGTCGAGGGGAGTGATGAACTTTGGGTTGCTTAACGTAACCCCGGTTCTTTGATAACAGAGTGAGGTGTTTCACCAACATGTCCCTCCTTGCAGAGACACGGAAAGAAACCTATCTGGAATGATTTGTAAGGAGCCGGTCGACTGTGATTATATGAGGGGGCGTGGCCCCAGCACAGTTCGACCTGTCTGTCACGGACAGACGTGGTGTCATTGGAGCTTCCATAGTTGGTCACGCCGAGGCGATTCCCATAGTGAAACACTGAACGAAGTTAGAAAAAGAACATGTAAGCGGGTCTGAGCTAATTGTAATTTACAGCACCCGAGGCCCCAGGCAGAGCGCAGTCACAAAACAGCCCTATGCACAGCTGGGGGCTGGGCAGGAAGTTACATTCAGGCCAGTTGTCTCCTCAAGTCAATGTGTAAAACCTCACTTTTGTTAATGTTAGATCCCTGTGGATAGACATGCCCAAAGTGGGAAATGAGTGAGAAAACAGAGTCCAGTTGTGGTGTGTAACAGCGTTGCAAATTGTGTTTCATCTGCTTCCCTGGTTTCTGGTGGTGTTAAGAGTGCAAAGAGTTGGGAGTGGCCAGATTTTGGAGGACTCACTCAACAGACAGACTTAACTCTGGGAATGGAAAAAACAACAAGAGTAACTCTGCACACCCTCGTGACTCTGCCTCCAGAGATAATTGGGTCAACTCTCTCCACGGTATACAAGATACATCACAACAAAACCCTCAACTGTGTGTTGAATGTTTAGAAATTGAAACATTTCTGTACATGTAAAACAAGGGGATAACGTAAACATGGACACTGGATCAGAGTTAGTTATTCTTGACTAGATACTCTTTCAAGCAAACAGTGCCCTAATACTGATGTAAAGTATTCCTCCACCACTCCCATCGTTTGCTGGCTGGCAGCAGTACCCATGGGCAGGGACCACATTACAGTGAATTTTTCATTCTAGCAGAGTAAAGTTGTATTGTTGGCTACATTTTAGATTTTATTTTTATAGATGGGGTGTATGGGTACATTTGTGTAGGAAAATAACCCTTAAACTTTATTGTTGCAGTAACAGAACATATGGCAACCATTTAAAAACTAGTCTATACTCTGCTGCCATCTAGTGATTTTTGTGCAGTGGCCTTTAAATACCATGTGGGATTTTATTGAAGAAAAGTTTTAAGAAGGCAACACAAATTTTATTTTTTTTACCTTTTTTGTGTTTTGCTGAACTGGAACTGTGCCTTTTTTTCTAACATGGCATCCCAATAATGGGGTTTCAGGATTAAATCGTTTTTCTTGTAATGTCTTTATTTTTTTAAATAATAGCAATGAATGTGGAGTACACTTTCTACTAAACTTGCATCTTGTATAGAATATTACTAAAATCAAATGTATATTTTAATTTTAGAGAATACACTGAAATGTATCATTGGGATTAATGGTAGCAGTAGTATAAGTATTATATCTGTTTAAATGTGGCCTCGTTGTCAGATTTGATTGTGTGTTTTGTCCAATTTTGTTGTGTTTTGCGTATTAAGGCAATTTTATTATTTGGATAGCATTGTGACATGTGTTATCACTCATTGCCATAGAATTCACATTGTTTCCCTCACAATGCGGTACACCAGAGGAAACCTATTGAACAAGAAGAACGAAGTTTGACTGAAATGTTTTGATGGTGAATGAATCAAAAGCTAATCACTCATCTGTGTTCCACCCAACCCTTCACAGGGCAGTCTTACTCATTAGATGGCTTTGATAGAAGTATAGACTACATGTAACAATAGCACATTGCTGTGATTGTTCTTCCTGTTCCAGATATTGAAAGTAATGTCAAGCCAAAAGGACTCCTGTTATGTTACTTGACAGATTAAGAAAGTAGTGCTCCTGAGTTTACCTGAGGGAAATTATCAACTCATTGGTTGACAGCCGACTTATGTTATTTGAATGATATCACCTCCAAGCAGCTGCTCTCCTGTTGACTCTCCTGAGTCTGAAATGAAAGCATGTGGCTTATGTGTGCTTGTGCGTGCTTCACTCTCTTTCCTTTTTGAACTCTTAAGATTTACATGTCTCTTTTTTTAATATAAATCCACGGCACAAGGAGTCAATTATCCTACTGGATTGTGAAAAGCTTGCTGCATTTAATCATTTGACATGTTTATATTGAACAAGATATATTACATATGATATATATATTTAACAGATATTTTTGCTATGTTTTATTAAAAAATTAGCTATTTTTTGTCAATTATTTTACTGATATTCTTTGGAAATTAGTGATATTTTTGTTATATTTGACACTACTTTCTAGATAGTTAGTTAATTTTTGTCTGACGTTTTGAAAGTCTTTTTTGTAGGATATGTATCACTGACATGATCACTTTGTTACAAAAGACGTTTTAAAATAACTTCATAAAATATACAAAATTAAGTTATTTTAAAAGAACATCACAACAATCCAGTTCATAACCGTAAGCTAAATAAATAATTAAAAGCAGATTCAATTCTATATGACAAATAAGCATCAATTATCACTGAAAATGCAGTGAAGAAAGTCAAATAGTTTTGACAGGATTTAGATAGAGGGTAGGTAGAGGGTTGATTATTGTAGTTGATAGAAGCCCATCTGCTGCTGAACTGAGGTGTAATTACTTTTGCATCTTCTATTATGGATTATTCTCTGTTTTACCTTTGTGATAACTGAAACTGTGACAATTTACCTTCATCATCATTTAAAAGAATGACAAGATGCGCTCTCACTGTATGTACATAAATTCATCAAATGTTGAATAGCTCTGTTGCATAGGGATACTAGTTGTTTTGTAAACATTTGTTATCTTAGCAAATATTTCCATTCCCAAAATGCATTTATGTCAAATTGAATAGCAGCGTCATTCAAGTTTTGGATTGAAGTTATGCATCATAGTGTCCATTTGCACGCTGATTGCTCCTCACCAGCCTTGCACATAATTTCCCTCCTGAGTCTTTCCCCAAACAGAATATCAATACTAACTAGAGATAAAGGCGTCTTCTCATATTTTATTTATTTAGAGGTTTGGTGACCTCCAAGTGGTGATGTTTCAAGGAGGTTTTGTACTTACAAACAGGACATTATTTTCTCAGAGAAGCAATTCACTAGTAGACTGAGCTCCTTGCATTGTTTCGAGTGACTTGTTCGCCAAATGGATTTTACCTACATGCTGTTGTCACAGTTCTTGATCTTCAATTGGAAGGAGCAAATTAAGTGAATGGTGTAGTGGTGACGGAACATTAACTTCAATGTGACATACCTATTACAGTAGAAAGTGCTTATTTTTCTAAATGATCACACTCACTTTATTTGTCAACATGTGCCTTAACGTGATCTTTCTGCAATTTTCTATACTATGCTGTTTGTGTTAATGTTACTGTGACTGTTCCTCCTTTATATCAAGGGAAGTTGGGCTTTTATTTTGTGAACATTATGGTAGCAACACAACTTCAACTTTTTCTGTTTTTTAGAAATGGCAATTCAGGATAGGGAATTTCAAAACAGTAAATTATCTCATTTTGCTTCTCATGCTCCCCATTTTTTTGCAGCATAACATGGCTTTTCAGGTAGCAATGAATGTAGGTTTATTTTCTATTCACACACCCACTGTCAAAGGAAGAGAAACAGGCAGTGCTCTACTCACTGACTGAGTCCAGTTGTCACCATTTTCTCTGGAGTCCCTGTTTCATTAGAAAAAGATGCATTCATCAGGCTGCCAGCAGGGAATGAGTTCATCTCTGAGCCTCACCCACATTGATCCACAGTCAGTGAAGCAACAGAATTGAGAAATGTAAACTTCTGAGGGTTTTTATCAAAGCAGACAAAACAAGTTACGTGTTATCTAAAAATTGGGGTGACAGACATCACCAGTTGGCACGCTATTTCACCATCTAGTTCACCTGTACTCCACCAATCAACTGTTGATAAAGCTGTATGTTCTCTGAGCTTTGTGGGGTCAAGTCTTTTTTATGTCAGCCCTCTCGTACTTTCTGTGCAGCCCTCCTTGGACCATAAAAGCCACAGAGGGGAGATGTGCTGCTTTCAGGCAAAGCATCTCTCCCGACACAGTCGGTAACACTGTGATCAAGTTCTGTCTGTCCTCCCAACGGCTGGAACCCTGGAAAACCTTTTCAGTGTACAACATTAAAGATTCCCCATCCCCAGAAAATAAGAATACTCTACTTGATATAACAATATAACCCAAAAATGTGTTTCTGTAATTAAGTAAGAAATTGATGTAAACCAGTTCTTTTCGCCCTCATTGAAAAATTACCAAACTATGAATTTGTAAGTATTGTTTGCGCATGCAGTATTGTGCACAGCAAATGTCAATAACCCAAGTGAAGTAACAACGGGCACAACACATTTTTGAGTGCTTACATAACAAAATATGATACGCTCTGTTCTGTAGAGTATCTTCAAACAAAGTGAGCAACACATCATTTATGCTAGAATTTGATCTCAATACTTTTCAACTCACTTTCTTGAATTATTATTTAAAAAAACATATCCAACCTTTCTGGGCAACTGTTTCTTGTCTTCTTCTTCTTCTCCTCCTTCTTCTTCACCTATTGACTGATGCTAAATTAAACTGTGCCTGATTGTTTCTCTCGGGCTTGATGAGAACAGCTGCACCAGATCAATATATCCATTTATAAAGTAAAATCTAATTGGGAATTGTTGCCCATTTGCGATCACACTCAGACACACAAGCAGACCGGCAACACCAGATTAGAGTAATGTGTTATCTGCTTCATGACGAGAAATCAAACAGATTCATCTGCTTATGTGGATCCCCACATCCCGAATATATTGGTAGTGTTTAATTGTGTTCGCCCGCTGAAACCCTCTCAGCTTTTGAGGTTTCATTCGTCATCAGAGAAATACAGCTGCTCCAATCCGCTTATCACTGTGTGTCTCGGTGATGTTTCCATGGAAACTGTGTTTACTGCCCCACAGTGTTCTAAAATTGGTTCCAAAGTGATAACGGTGCCTGAAAACAGGGCAAAGATGAGACGGACAATGACAACATTTGACATTGTAACAAGTGAAATTTGAATGTAGACACTTGAGCCATTGCTCTTTATACACTGTTCAATGTCAAAATTCAATGTTTAAAGCTGATAATTTAAAGCTTTGAGGAAAATGATAAATTAAAAATATCTCTCTTTCTCCCTCTTCTCTCCGTACATGGTTCTTATTCTTCCAGCCACTCTTCCTAATTCTTGCTTGCTGCTCTGGAGAGGTGCTGAATATGTTGAGCTGATGAGCACACTTTAGATAGAAGACAAATTAGAAATTGAAGTTGACCTTGTGGCCATCTATGCTCCGTATGAAATCCAAATAGTGGAATTAAAAAGGTTAACTAATGTCAGTATTTCTCTTTCTTTTTCTAATAATAAAGGCTTTTGTTACCCAAACCTGAACACCTTGAGATATTTCCTTTTATGCCACGAGAAGATCTTTTTGTGAGTCTGATTACGTGTCAGTCTTTATAGCTGTGACAGCGCCTTCTTCATTTCAGAGTCCTGAATATTCTCCATCAGTGCTTTCACTTGAAGGTGAAGGATATGATTTAAAATGTCAAGCTACTTTGCTTTTTGAAAAGATGAAAGAGATCGCACATAAACAAATGATGTAGTCATAATCTGTTGTATTGTATTGGATATTGTTACTATACTTTTTGTTTTTTCTTACACTGTGAATGCTGTAAGATGTCTTTTGAAGAAGACAATTATCAGCTGTCTTAGATGTAAGAGACAGTTACCGCACTGTTCCCTCATGCTAGGAGGGAATAACTTTGCATTCATCAAGTTTAAAGCAGGATTTTTCTCCACCCTGGGGAAAAGTTGGGTTTTGGTCAAAGCTTATTAAATATCCCGTTCAATCATCTCAATGTGATCAATGTGAAGAAACCATTTTCCATGTAAATCTGACTGTTTGCCTCTTACACAGTATATGACCTTGATTTCTTTGGTTTTCTTTTGCATGCTATTTGATAAGGACAATAATTAGTATACTCTGTCTTTTACTTTTCTTTTTTCAATGAATGGAGTGAAACACATTTAATTTGTTGCAAAGCAAAACTGCTGGTAAATTAACGAACATTGTGTCTTGTCATTCTGCACTGTGCCTCCAAGTTCATGGGATTGTGAATGAATGAAAGAAATAGCTGTGGTAGTTCTTATGAAATTATTTATAAGTTCAGACCACTTAATGGTCAAAAAGTGAATTCAGTAGACCTTTGACTTAATGAAAGTGGAGCTGTTCCAAAGACATATATAAGACCTGGAAGCTGTCAGGTGTCTTCTCTGGATGATCTGACAGCTCCACACTGTGTCTACCACCCAACTAGAACCAAAGAAATGTAATTCTGAAATGAGTTCTGCACCATTTCACTGTTAAATGTATGACACTCTGGCAAAGTGAGTGCATCAAAATGTGTTCTCTCTTGATAATTCCAAACTTGTAGCTTTTAGTTAAATAGTAGCAACATCCAAAATCACATAATCTGTTGTTGTTCATAATGTTTTTGAGCTTTTTACATGAATCACATTAGTACCACTTTTAAATGAGTCACCCTTTTAAAGTTACTCATATTTTGCAGATGAGTTGTAAACCACTAATAATAAAATGCTTTGATTTGATCAAAATTGTTTTTTGGACTTTAGTTGATTTTCACTAACCAACAATAAAGCTAGTCACCAAAACGTTTAAATGGTGGCATATTACAAAGGAGTAGCAAACCTTTTTTTTTATGGAAATAGGTCAGTTGTTTCATAAAACATGTTTATAGTTTTATAACGCATTATACACTTTAACAGTCTTGGCACTGGTTATATGCTTCATACAGTTACTCACATTTTTTTCATGAAGATGCACAATCACAAAGGAGGAATTAAAGATGTACTGAAGTGTTATGCAGATGAGTGTCTTGTGCACTCTGTAAAATCAGTCAATAGTGGTATATTTGAATATGGTACATAAGTCAGTGTGGCTTTTTTTTTTTCAAAATAAAATAACCTAACCTGCCTTGTCCTATTGAAATTTTGAATATGCAATGGAACGTATCAAGGATTTCATTGTGGTTTTATTACATTTATGAAAGCATTAGAACGCCTATCCCTGTAAATAATCCACACTAGTCATGCCATAAACTAGTCAGATGTGATTAAAATCAATTTCAATTTTTAAATGAAGGTATATACAGTTGTGGCACAGCTGTGAATGTTGTAAACCTTTAATATTTTCTGACAGTTCAAAACAAGACAAGCATGAAGAGTAGGAGAAGACACATGCCAAGTTTCCATTCAAGAAGATCCTGATGCTTGATAATAGAGAACAATGTGTATGTGGACTGCAAGCAAACCTTTGCTTTTTTACTTCAGCAGAACAAACAACAGCTTGGAGTACAAGAATAAAATGTTTGCCTAACATATAGTTGGTATTTCATTTTAATGCAATACTGGGACAGAAAACAACCTAGACAGTGGAGTACAGCATGCCGCTTACCTAGAACTAGATTCATTTTGAGTGTGACAGTCAGTCATCTCTAACGTGTTCTTCCATTTGACAGGCTGCATGCTAATCACTTTTATGAAGCCATGTTTGTGCAAGCATACCATGTCATACATACAACTGTATATCTGCACACACTTCTCTACATGACAACATTTATTACGTTCCCTGTTTCTTCTGACAGACATGGTAAGATGTTGCCACCGGCTACGTTTGACTGTATTTCTTGTCACATGAATTGACATATTAAGGTGGAATTCCAAAACATTAATATTCCACACAAAACTCTGCATATATGAGATTAGTTCCCCCATAAATATCTAAAAAGCCAAGGAACAAGCGCTACCACCCTGCTGGTGTCCCCCATGGGCTATTGCTCCCATAACATACATCTAAGCTCCACTGAAAAGAAGAAATTGATGTAAACCAGTTCAGCAACTGAAAATGCATTTGATCTTCAATCTATTCTTGCGTCACTTTGACAGCTGCACAACTCCAGTGACAACAACGCTCCATGAGACAACCCTGCAAGCTAGAAATAGATAAATTCTGAGCCAGTGTCAACATGGAGCAGAAATTAGCCAGAGAAAAGTGAGTGTCTGTGTGCTGTTTATGGTTTAGGTGACTGCACAGAAACTGGAGTGCAGGAGACATCCTTACATGAAGGTCTGAGAGAAGGAATGATGGATTTCCCCTGCCACTTGAACACTAATTGTTTAACAAACTGAAGGCAGTCTTAAGGGTTCAATATGATCTATACACCCTGTAAAAGCGACATGGCTTTTTACTTCAGCTGTTTGGCTGTGCAGAAGAGTGACTGTCAAGGGTGTGTGGGGTCTAGACTGAGGATCAGCGGGTTTTCCGTGCTCAGTGATGGAGAAAGGCTCTGTGGCTGTCAGGTTGCTCCCACTGATGAAGGGAAGCTGTTATTGACAGTCTAGTCTTATGGAAGACCGGGACTGCTCTCTTCACTTGGCCTGAGTGATAGCATGGCCAAAGGAGAAGCATCTTTACGGGGCATTTAGGTTGGTTCACTCTGTAGAGTAGTTTAAACATTTTGCCATGTGTCTGTGTTGCAGCTAGGACGTGTGTGTAATTTAAACACGATTATCATTCTAATTTGTGCCTCAAAATAGCCTTTATTTTGCTACGACAGAGATTATGACAAGTGTGTTGGTTGTTGTGGCACTAGAGGATTCGCAAATCCTTCCTTCTCTTTAAGAATCCACTCATTAAATCCTTTGCATTCTTCCTTGTTACATTGTCTCATCAAAATAGCTTCCACCACAAGTTACTCCTCTGTATCCCTGCTAGGCCAAGGATCAGCTCCATGAGTTGAATTATAGAGCAAAAAAGTCATTAAGTGGGATAAAGACACAAGAAATCGATGGAGCAATAGATACACTGTAGCTCTCAATTGTCTCCAGTCCAGTGCACATGAGCATCGGGGTGGTGAAGCGTGCTTATTGTTTCCAGGTGGGCTCTCCAGCCAGTCCACAACTCTTCAGTCATTGAGGGGGATCAATGGTAACTACATGGAGCGTCCAGCTGCTTGCTGCTTCAACCTTATATATCTCAAACAAACTATTTTTTGTGTACAAACATAGCTGGAAATATTACAGTTTTGCTAAGCTGATATGTGCATCACTTTGGGCTGTAATATCATAACAGAGAGATTACAAAAGACTTAATTTAAAAGCTTTAAATTATGCTGCAAATCCTTTTGGACAACACAATAAACCATTTGATGTAAAACCCTTAATACCCTGCAGAAAAACAGGCAGTAGCAACCAATCTTCATTGTGTGTGGCCAGGTTTAAAATAGCGTCTTGAGCCTGTCATTTTAATGTATATAAGGAAACTGCTGAATGAAGGAAACAGACAGACAGCTCTAGTCTAAAGAATTGTTCTGTTTTATTCTCTCCCTTCACACACACAGAGATGAGAGGGGCACCGTACATCTCTCTATCCCCTTAATGACACTATTTGACTTGTTCTCCTTTAATTATGTGACCCACGTGGCCCCAGAGTCTTTCCTTATGGAAAGTAATGGCCAACTGAAGCTCTGGTTGGTTGTCATTACACAGTCAAGCCAACTGCAGCTGTCTCAGAGATGGCAAATAAAGGTCTTGAGAAGTAAGAAGAAAGAGAGAATTTTGGCCCTTAACCAGAAATGTATTAATTAAAGCGATGTCACAACATATTTTATTTTATAAATGTTATTTTTTGCTTCGGAACAGGCACAATGACATTTAAGTCAATCAACATTAATGATGTGCTGCTCATCGTGACACTTGCATGAACACTTTTTTGTTTCCTTTTGTTAATACAATGCCAAATTATGGATATGCAATACGTACGTGCCTATTCGTAAATAATTCATGCAAAGCATTCAGTATTTATGGAGTCAAACATGCTGCAGAACAGGCCATGCACAAGACCTCTGATGACACATTGATGTTAAATCCCCAGACCAAAGTAAACCACACATTTACCAACCATGAGATACAATGTGACACTTGTAATTTGGACTTTAGCATGAAAAGGGGAGGAAAACACCATGACTCCCACTCAGGCTGACACAGGCCAAGATGATCTAAAAAACTGGTCAGTAACCAAGTGTCAGACTAAAGTGTATTATGGCCCCAAGCATGTTACGGCATTGATGCATGTGATGTACTGAGAGTCATCTCGCAATACAATGCCTGTGGTTGGCTTGATGTGAATGAAATACCTTTTTTTTTCTCTCACTAAGTTTAGCTGTTTCTTCCACAGCACACGCCTGTGTGTTCATGTGGAATGAGTCATTCATGCCTGTGGTCCATGAAGCCTTACAGCCCACTCACATCTTCACACTGACAGGTTTCCCATGCAGCCACTGTAATAATACCAATAGCTTATATACATATTGAATAATAATTACTACTCTGCGGTGGTGGCCTACTAAACCTCGGTTCTCCACCCTTGGGCTCCAGCCAGCCTATAGTATGTTCCCTGCAACTACGTCTGTGTCTCTGTCTGTCAGTCAGCTCTCTTCCGTCTCGCTCTGGGAGGCCAACCTTTCAGCACTTCCAATGATGTGCCTCGGAAATCTGTTTCCAGGGCAACCGGGGTACAAAATACACCCTCTTGCTTGTGCGTCCTTTGTTTACACTTTTCACATATCTGAGAGGATTGCTCTAACCAGACAAGGATGAGAACAAAAAAGGCACATTGCGTAAAAGAAACCAACCAAGGATGATGTCAGAGACACCCAAACAATCTTAAGTTATACACCCACAGTTATTTTCTCCTGATTTGCGTCCCTGAATGATTATGAGTGTAAGTTACAAGTGTTTCGAGTCCCATTTTTACTAGATGATGTAGATTTAGACTCCCCATATTATCCATGTAATTTCTTGTACTTAATTACCCCACTGTGAAACATGAAACAGTCCTAAAGCCAGTTGATCCTGCTGCGCAGCTGCCTGCGCTCCAGTGAGACAAAAGCTGTAACATTTCAATCAATCAGTCAATTTGTTTTTGTTATTTGAAACTGACACCCGTAAGAGACATGGAATGCCATTTTCACGTGTTTTTGATGATTACCTCCTTCGTTTACTGGATTAAAAAACAACTCACGTCCACCACTTTTAAAGCTTGCGCTTGCGCGTGAGGGAGCCGAGAGCTGTCCAAGTGCTGAAATGAGAAAAGGCGTTCCAAGCCCATTCCTCAACAGAGGACGGTCCTCTACCTGCGAAAGATTTCACTTCACAAGTAACAACACGCGCGAGTGGGGTTGTCTTCACGCCAAATGCATCAGGCCGACGCGTTTTCGGAGTTTCATCCTCTCGGCGTCTGACCACAGGACTGATGTTTCTTTACACCTCCGCTTCGAGAAATCTGGTTTTGGAAGTCAGAGTTTCGTAAAACTAAACTATGATCTGTGGCTGCGTTGAGGAATGTCTTCTGTATTTTTTTGTGACTCAAGAACACGCACACGCCCACGACTTGGTCAGAAGGAAAGCGGTAACCCTATTTGGATTATGTGCTTGACCAATGTTAACATATGGAAGATATAAAAAAAAGTGAGCACATGGGAAAACCACCAGGAATGAATCGCTCCTTTGTCAAGGTTTTGGCAGCTTTATTTACATATTTCACGGAGACGAACAACTTCAGGTAGGCCAATTAATTTACCAAACGTATATGATTTTATAGATTGAAGACAAATTATTTCTTCTTTTTAAAGTTCGGAAAATAAAACCATTCATTAAAGTAATTTTAGGCGTAATTGAAGAAACACTACGCAAGCGACTTTCTGCACAGAAGAAGTGGGTATAATTGCTTGAGTGCTGCTTTGATTAAGATTAAGATTGTATTTTCAACTGTTTTAATTGTTTTTGCGTCCGCCATATGATCCTGAAAATATACGTAAAATACATAATATCCCCATAACATGTTTTGACCTGTATTATAATGACTTGATAGTGAAATGTACGCACTTAACTACATTATTCTTTATTGTCTTGTGTCACCATGACAACATGTCTACAACGTTTAATATGAAATTACAGAACGCAGTGATATCTGTGCAATAATCTAGCATGATTTGACAGAAATATAGCTCTTCCTCGTGAAAAGGAAAAATATCCACGACGTCGAAATCACACAAGATTCGTAAGATATGTGCATGCTCTTAAACGCAATTTCTAGTTTCCCTGTGCTTGCCTATCACTCCAAGGGACCTGCTGGGCGACAGATAAGATATAACTCCTGCTTTTCAGCCACCACTTTAGTCTGATAGTCATTTTTCTCACTGTTTGTCTGTGTGTGTGTGTGTGTGTGTGTGTGTGTGTGTGTGTGTGTGTGTGTGTGTGTGTGTGTGTGTGTGTGTGTGTGTGTGTGTGTGTTCCAGAGTTGTAGATGCCAAGGAGCATGATTCCAGATCATCCTCAAACATGTCTCCATCAGACTTTCTGGACTCACTCATGGGTCGCACGTCTGGGTATGATGCACGAATAAGACCAAATTTTAAAGGTTTGTTTATCAATATAATTGTCTTTTGGAAATTTTCACACACCTTACTTTATACTACCACAAACCACACACACACCACATTTTCTTAATATGTGATGTACATGTACAGTATTTCTGGATGCAGAATACAGTATCCACCCCCCCTAAACACACCGTACTTTGGCATCATAACTTATCTGGAGATCTATTGACTGTTATCTGATGCTAAGCTACTGTGCTGCCAGTCCTTCCATTACAACAATCATTCACTTCACTTTACAGCAACATGCTTGTCCTGGCCTGAATTAAATCATCAACTAACCCTTCATTGTAAAATTGCATGCTTATGTTCATTTGGTAAAAGCATGTCAGATTGAACCATTACTCCAGTAGGTAATAATTTGGAAACAAAATAACAAAGGCTTGGAAATATCACAGTCACAGATGCAGACAGGGATGCCACCATGACAGGACAACTGGTGGCTGGTGCCCCTGTTGAAAGGCTGCAGGCTATTGACTTCCTCTATTGTTGATCCTGTGATAGTGGGGACAGACACAGCATTCGTAACTGGAACGAAGCTGAGTGAGGAGAAGCCGGCTCGCTAGGGCTCAGGCCCACTCCAGGCTGGGTCAGGTGGACTGGGATTTGACAGCAGTGAAGACAGTGTAGCACGGGGGATTGATCAGCAGGATGCAGAAACATGTGGCCCAGATCTTTCCTCTCCATCTGGTAGAAAAGGGAAAATGATGACAGGATTGCTAAAATGGACTTAAGATGGGAGGACAGCCTGGTTAACAACGGCTGGCTTTTTCAGGGGAGGGATGTAGTGAAAGCAGCTGTTCACAGCTAATGAAGAGAGGTTGAGCACACATTGATTAAAAGGCATTAAGCATGATTTTAATGTGGTTATATTTGTATTCTCTTTGTATTTTAGAGCAGAGAAAGCTCCCTGTTGTACACAAACCAGCATCTAGAAAATAAACACTTTAGCATGAACCCACTGCGATGTAACCAGATGATTTTGGTTGCGTACCTGCTAGTCACACTTTGAAGACAGTGTGGAATTTTATTTTTGAAGGCTGACCTAGATTTCTTTGCTGAGTTTGTTGTGAGGAAGTACTGCTTTATTTTTCTGCTTCTGCTGTTATATGTAGCTACCTGGTGACAAACTGAGGCAAATATTAATACCAAATGTCATGCAATATTGATGAGCAAAGCACAGGGGAAGGGCACTACAAAGGGCTTACAACTTCACTTATCCGATGTGGAAAAAAGATTTGCTGTGACTTTAAATGGTATAACCTTCCAAGCCTCGCAAAGAGATTTCAGTTAATGCCACTAACTACTCATTATAGCATGCTGGGTACTTTTTACTCACAGTGTTAGACAGACAATGCTCTGATTTGACACTGGAACTCACACATTTATTTAGTGCTGCAACCACTGAGTATTTTAAACATTAAATAACCTGTATAGAACTCGCTTGATTCAATGTTTATTGTCGTTATTTAGAAATATTCAAATTGGCTGTTATTTTCTGACCAGCAATCTAAAACCCAAATGTGTTTTGTGTTATATAGAACATTGAGAAAACATTCACATTTGAAAAGCTGGTACCGGCGATTGCTTTGGTATTGTTGTCTTCAAAGTTACTTAAAACGATAAATTGACTATCAAAATTATTACAGATTAATTTCCGAGGTGTTGATCGATTTATCAATTAATCAGCTCTAAATGACTGCTTGTGTGTGTGCATGCAGTTGTCTGTGTTTCTTCTCTGCAGACATTACAGGAGACAATAATAAATTGACACTGTGTTAGCCACAAAAGATCACCACACAAGAGATCACTACATAATTATAAAGATTATATGAGCTGACAGTATGATGTTGTGATTGATAATTCTATTCTTTTTAAGTTTAACTGCATTTTAACAACATTCAGTGGAATTAAAAAAATATACATATACATGTATAGGTCTTGTGATCTTTTGCGTCTGGTTTAACAAAGCATGCAACATGTCACCATCCATTCCTGCAGCTCCTATTACATGAAATAAGGAAGAAAAAAAAGTGCTTGTTGGTATTAATGTATGTTGACACACTGTGCACAATGAAAACAGCAGCTTGTGAACCATTAGACCCAAATTTTCTGATTAAACATCTTCACCGCTACAAACTCAGTCATCCCTGATAATATGGTTTAAGGCTTTTTCCTGTCATGTTATTGTCATTCCATTTCACAGGTGCCCCCGTAAACGTTACATGCAATATTTTTATCAACAGTTTCGGCTCTGTCACAGAGACAACTATGGTGAGTTCCTCTGGCTGACTTTTGCACAATGTGTCAATGTGTTATCTATCCCTCAACCTGCAGGTTCACCAGTTAATGTTACCTGCAACATATTTATCAACAGCTTTGGTTCTATAGCAGAAACTACAATGGTGAGTTGAGCGTTGTGCTCAGAAATGTTCTAAAGCCCTGACCCTTGCTCAGGAGTTAAGACTGAATCATCCTGTTGTATTTTTACCTATTTTTTTCTTGAACATTTTTCATTGCTATGTCTACATGTTCACTTTTTGTCATCAAATGTATTGTTCATTCATTGGGGAACATTATGAATGACAAATCTGTTCTGTGGCTACACAAATAGGTGTTGGTTTCTTCTCCCATGTTGTCCCTTATACAGTACACGTGTTAGTCCAGGTTTAATAATTAATACAATAAATCCCAACCAGTAAGGCACTTAAAATGGAGCCAATAAATGTGGGTGGGTTGGTGGGTTTGGGCAGTAGATCAAACAAGCCGATCTACAATATGTAATGTGTGAAGGCATCCAGCTGCCCAAGGGGTAAAAAAAAATATAAAACCTGCACGGCTGCATTGAAACTCATCACGATCAAAGGATTCATAATGAGTGATAATAACTACTTAGATCGTGAATGAAGGATGTTAATTTGTGCAGGAGCTGGGACTCACAAGATTGCCAGGAAATTACACAGATTTAGACACGCAAATATTTGGATCCGGTCCAATATGCTGATGAAACGTCAAACAACATAAGGACCTTTCATCAACCTGACATATCAATTACTTTGAGCAACTGAGCTTTATGACACTCAGTTTCCTTCTAACTACATGGTCAGAGTTTTCCTCATCAGCCACTACATCTACATCTAATACATCTTCTATAATGGCGCTCAAATAAATATGGTTAATAAGAAATGTTGTTATAAGCCCAATGTTTTGCAAGCTGGTCATGTGAACACGTTTATGGAATTTAAGATAAGAACCTAGATGGTAGTGTTGCTGAAAGATATAGATTTTTGCTCAATGTGCATTGGAATTCTTTTTTCGTTCCTCATCCATTTTATTATTTGTCATGTGTTGTTATTAATATTACAGTACTGTTTTTGGAAATGTTGTGTATTATAAGAACTGCTGTGATTGAGCAAATGTGACAAAGTAAAGTAAAAGTAATGAGCACGAAACTATACTTAAAGTTTCAAAAGTTAAAACTCATTACGCAAGGGCCCCTTCCCAAGAATTGTTTTATATTTTATATTGTTGTTTTACTATTTACTATTTTATTCATTAACGTGTAAAAAGCATTTTAATTTATAAGTTTCTCAAAGTCAATATCATTTCACTGCTTCATATGTTGAATGTAAAATCTTAATCTACAAAGTACATTAGTTGTCAAATAAATGTAGGCGAGTAAAAACAACACATGCCTCTAAAATGTTATGAAGTATAAGAATATTAAGTAGCATAAAATAGAAAGAGTAAAAGTAAAAATCTGAATTGTACTTGAGTAATTTGAGTATCTGCTTGCTTGTCATTTAACGAATGAGAATAAGAATAAGAATAATCATGAAGATGATGAAAGTTACCAATCTAGTCTTCCTATTTACCTCATCGAAAGGACGATATATCATTTTAGAAGCAGATATCGATGACTGCTTTCTCACAACCGCAATCACTGGACTACAAAATATGCAAAGCCGCTTGTCCTATCTGCAGGATTACAGAGTGAACATCTTCCTGCGGCAGAAGTGGAATGACCCTCGGCTGGCATATAGTAAATACCCAGATTCCTCCCTCGACCTGGACCCGTCCATGTTGGACTCCATATGGAAGCCTGACCTCTTCTTTGCCAACGAGAAAGGGGCCAACTTCCATGATGTCACCACAGACAACAAGCTGCTGCGAATCTTCAAGGATGGGACAGTCCTGTACAGTATCAGGTGAAATGTTGGACATGTTTTCATAAATAACAACAGAACTTTAAAGGACTCAAGAATTAAAAATTGGGCTATACACTGAACCATTGACTATTGTTGGTTGAGGGACAGGAATATTATAAGCAATTATTTTGATGATTGGTTGAGAAAAAAGAAGTATGCAAAAACAGGAAAAATTGACTGGTTTTAGCTTTTGAAATAAATCCTGGTTTTCTTTGTCTATGATAGGAAAACTGAAATTCTTTGGGCTGTCAGTCATAAAAAAATTAGATTTCACAATGGGAATTTTTCACTGCTGGCAGTCCAACACCATCTAGATTAACTGAGAAAATAATCAGCAGACTGGCCAATTTTGAAAATAATTGTTTGTTGCAGCCCTAGTTTACACCATATCGCAGTGTAGGAATTTGTGCTCAGAGAAAAATGGTACTGCAGAGGACCAAAAGCTCTGATGCATAGATTACCCCCGGATATGTTCACTTATTGCTTTTCTTACATTTCCTATCAAACATCAAAGACTGTCAATCTAAAGCATACAGTTTTAAATGGATTGTATGTCATTATGATCACTCCTTTGAAATGGTACAAATCACTGAAGTACAGTACATCCCCATTTGCGATGTAGATTTTTAACCAAAAAGAACAGTGATTGCAGGATAGCAAGCTAATCTCAGGGGCATTGTTGAGAACTATGAATGGGAATCCTTTGCGTTGGACTCTCTGCATGCAGAATTTTGTACTCTGAAACATGCGGTCAGGATGGATGACACTTTAAAGGTCCTACCAGCCAAAATGTGAGCAAAACTCAGTACAAGATATGAAAATATGTTTCATTTAATTTCAATACAATCTCAATCACATGTAGCATTGAATTTTCTCCGCAATGATGCAATATAAAGCAGATCTATTTTGAGTCTATTTAGAGAGGCTCAGGTGTGGAAACAGAGTGGGTCACCGGGATAGATGAAAGGTGGTTAGCCACTCTCTCCATTCATGACAGAGTGAGCAGGCCACCGACCACAGTGCATCACAGAGACAATAAGTGCAGTAATGAAAGTGTGATAGGAACCTGCTCAAGGGAATACACGATATGTTAGAGGCAATTGGACAGGAGAAAGAGGCACACAATACAGAGTAACCAAAGAAAGGTACCAACTGTAGCAAGCAAATTATTTTCAATTCATGTGCCGACTATACTACAAGATGTATTTCTTTCAAAATCAAATATATTCATTGGTGTATTACATGTACTACATCTGACTGTGTGACTTTGTCTCACATCATAGGTTGACTCTCATTCTATCCTGCCCAATGGATCTGAAAAACTTTCCGATGGATGTCCAAACTTGTACCATGCAATTGGAAAGTTGTAAGCATTAATTTCTCTCGCTTTTATCGTTGCACTTTCTACACTTGCATGTCAATGTTTTGATTCATCCATTCTTTTCTGTCTCTAGTCGGCTACACCATGAATGACTTGATCTTTGAGTGGCTGGAGAACAGTGCAGTGCAGGTGTCAGATGGGCTCACACTGCCTCAATTCATCATGAGAGAAGAGAAGGAGCTGGGCTACTGTACAAAACACTACAACACTGGTCAGAGGACACGAATTATGCTGCTTATATTTTACCAAGCTAACATTTCTTCCAGTCTGGTAGCTGAATTGCGTTTGTGTTTCAGGTAAATTCACCTGTATAGAAGTGAAATTTCATCTGGAGCGACAGATGGGGTACTACCTGATCCAGATGTACATTCCTTCCCTCCTCATTGTCATTCTCTCGTGGGTGTCTTTTTGGATCAATATGGATGCCGCTCCTGCCAGAGTGGCGCTGGGCATCACCACTGTGCTTACCATGACCACCCAAAGCTCCGGTTCCAGAGCTTCTCTTCCAAAGGTGAACCTCATTTAGATTTCTCAGTGACAGAAGTTTTGAATTTTCCAGTATAATATGTTGTGCTAATATTACATCTTTAATGTAAGTTTGCTTTCTCAGATGTTCAGACAATGAATTACACAAGCCATGCTTACTTCATGACTGTGTTGCTGTTGTCACAATCCCAATTCTGAGATTTAAAAAAAAATGTGTTCGGGGTTTTTTTTGCTGAGATAGGCAACAAAAACTTTTAAAAAAATTCATTTGAAAAAAAAACCCCCTTTGGGCATTTTGGGTTTTGAATTTTTTTTTTTTAAATTTACAAATTAAAAGTATTTTTGATCTTGATACAAAAGGGTTTTTGAAAGTAAATTTTGAATATAGCCCCTTTTGGGCATTTTGTTTTTTGATGCCCAGATAAAATAATTTCTTGCAAAAAAAATGTATCTAAAGAAAATTACCCTTTTTGGCTTTTTTAAGATGTGTCATTTGGGACAAAAAAGAAAAAAAAAATCTTTTTTAAATAATCCCCCTAAGCCAATGTAAAACCCGGGGTTTAAATTAAAAAGGGTAATGGAGCTACGGTTTTATGGGACGGGAAAGGGGGACCCAAATGCAGAGACGGGGAGGCTGAGATGGGCTGGTCATAGGGGGTTTTTTTCACAAGAGTTAAACAAAAATCAGAAAAGGGCAAATTTCCAAAAACCATAAACCCCCCAACACAGGGCAAGGAGGGGTCCAAAACCGGGGGGGAAACCCCACGGGGGACTGCGGGGAATTAAAAGGGGCCCCCCGGGAAAAATTCCCAGGGAACGGGCAGGATAAGGCGGCTTCCGGGCCTGACGGGACAAAAAACCCGCCACGGCGGTTTAAAAACAGACGGGGAAAAAAAGGGGTGACACCCAAAATGATACTTAAAAGGGGTAGGGGTAAAGGGGAAAAATTCACGGGGCGCGGCTTTCCCGAGAAGGATCTGCAAAGGACAAAGAAAACACGGGGTTTTAAATAAAAGGGGGTAACGGGTAATTGGGGAACAGGGTTAACCGGTTTAAATTTACTTTAGGGCGGGGTTGGCCCAATCGGGACGGCCAAAGTTGGCCCTAAAAAGAAAAGAAAAAAAGACAGGAACCCTGACTCCCAAAACAGGAAGCAAAACAATACAGGAAAACAAAAGGGAACAGGATCCATAACCCCCAAATGAGGGAGAAAACCGCCCCAAAAAAAACAAGGGGGCCAAAAAGGGGGAAAAAAACCCCCCAACAAAACCCCAAACCACAACAGTAACCCCCCCCCAAAAGCAGTTTCCCAGATGTAAAAAAAATAAATAAAAATAAAAAAAAATCCCCAAAAAGGGACAAAAAAAAAAACCCCCAAAAAAGGGGGGAAACACTGGAAAACGGGGGGCCCAAAGGGGAGGGGGGAAACCAAAGGACAAAAGGGGACACGGGGGCAGGGGGGAAAACCCTTTGACATTTTGGGGGAAAAGGGACCCCCAGGGGACAGGGGACAAAGGAGCCCGAGCAAGGGGGGAAACAAACCGGGGGAGCGAAAAAAGGGCCCAAGGGGAGGAATGGGGAGGGGGGGCCCAAAAGGACAACCAAAAAAAAGGGCCAAATAGGGGGGCAAAGGAATTCAGAAAGGGCTGGGATGGGGGCAGCAAGGGCCCAAAAAAAAAACCCCCAAAAAAGGGACAAAGGGTGGGACAAAAGGAAAGCGAGCGGGGGGCGGAAAGAGAGAAAGGACGAGAGCATGACAGAACGGGGACACGGGAGACCCCCCTAAAAAGAGAAAAACAGGGGAAAAGGGGGGGAGCCAAAAAAACAGAACAAAGCGGGGAGAGCCCCCAAAGGGACAAGACCGGGACAGACAACAAAAAAAAAAGGGGGGAAAACAAAAAAAAGGGGAAAAAGGGGACACCAGGAGGGAGAGAAAACCCAAACAGGGGAAACAGAGAAAAACAATAAACAAAAGAGAGAGAAGATAGGAGAACCGAGCAACAGAGCGAATTTACAGACAGACAACAGCCCACGGGGAAAACCCAACAGGGGCAGAGCCTGGAGCCAGGGGTGGGCCCAAAAAACCCGGCAAAGGGATTGGAGGAAGGGACAGAAAAAATAGACCCAAAAAAAGAACCGGGGTAGGTAGGAGAAAGACCCAGAGAGAGAGGAGAGAGAAAACACAAAAAAAAAACGGGGGAAGAAAAAGGGTTTAGACCAGAGAGCAAACAGACAGACATAGAAAGGGAAGGAGCCCGAAAGACCAAGCCCGGAGCGAACTAGACCGACACAGGGACCAAGGGGCACAGGGAGAGACTGTACAACAGAAAGACAGGTGAGATACATACACAGGCAAGGGGGAAAAAGACAGAGAGCAAGAACAGACAGACACAGTACAGAGGCAAGAAACCCACAGATACAGAAAGCAAGGGGAACAGGGCAATTTAGACAAGTAATCGGGAAAGGGCGAGGATGAAGACAAGAGAGGAATAGAAGGAGAAGAAAAGAGAAAAGGAGGGAGAGCAAGCCGGGGCAGGTACAGCGCAGCCTAGATAGAAAGGCAAAAAAACACTAAACGGGGAGAGGGCACCCACAAACAGGCCGAAAAAGGGACTGAAACCCAGAGAGCAGGACAGACACAAGGAAAGAGAAAAGCGCAAGGGAGATAGGGCAGGTGTGAAAAAACGTAAAGAGACCCCAGGAAGGGAGTGGGCCGAGCACGGGACACACCAGAGAGGCGGAAGAGTAGGGTGGGGAGACAAAAGGGAGAAGACGAGACGCAAAAAGCCAGACAGCAAAAGAGAGCAAGACAGCCAGGCAAAGAGACCGGAAGGGACCGAAAGAAACCGAAGCAGGGAGAGACAAAATAAATTAAACAAAAAAAGAAACAAATAAGTAAAAAAAAAAAAAAAAAAAAACAATGAATTTAGGAAAACCAGAAGGAGGAGGAACGAAAAAGGACCAGCCCAAGGAAGGGCCCAACTAAGGCCCAAAACGGGGGAAAAAAGGGACCCCAAGGAAGGGGAAGAGAACAACATAACAAAAAGAGGGGGGAGAGAATACAGAGAATGTGGGGACCACCAACCAGGGATCGACGGGGGACTAAAGAGAAGAGATTAAGGAGGGGGGAGGGGGCATAAACTCCCAAACAGGGGGGGGCCCCCTAGGAACCCAAGAACGGGTATACTACAAAACCCACAAGGGGGCCCGGGAAACCCCGCGGGGGAAACTCACGGAAAGCCCGCGGGGACCCCAACGGAAAGCCCCGGGGGAGCTCAAGGAAGACCCACGGGAAAAAAGGGACGGCTTTTAGCCCGGGAAGGAGGGGACGGGGACAGCGGTGGGACAAAACCCCGGATGGGTTTGGGGAGGGAAATTTTTTTTGGGCTGAGGGACCCAGGGACAGGGGGAAGACGGGGCTTTGAACAGTGAAGGGACAGAGCCCGGGGACGGGGCATGACGGGAAACCCAGAAAAAAAACCAAAGGGACTGAGACAAGCAGGGGGACAGAGTAGGCAGGGGGGAACAAGCACGGGGAAAACTAAGAACGGGACGAAAGGGGACAGGAAACCAACCCCTTGGGGGGAAAAAAGACAGGACAGGGCCCGACAAAAAGACCAGGGAAACTGGGAATAAGAGAAGCAAAGACACGGGGGGCCGGGGGTTCCTGGGGGCCCGGGGATTGAGGCCACCCCCGGGAGGAACCAGGGGACTGATTCCCAGGGGACCCCCAAACCCGGGACGGGGGAAACCCCGGGGACCATCCCTTTAGAAAGGACAGGGCCCAAACCCCGGGGCCCGGGCGGTGGGGGGGCCCCAAACCCTCCGCCCAAGGGGCCAAAAACCCCGGGGGCCCCGGCGGGCCGGGGGGGGGCCCAAAACCGAGTGCCGCCGGGGGTCAGAAAGGCTGGACCTTGCCCAAGTGGGGAGGTCTGGTACGGGTCGGGGTTCAGGTGAGCTAGGGGCCCGGTCTTTTGGGGGGGGAGCCTTCGGGGGGCCCTTAGCCCTGGGGGGCCTTTCGGCGGGTTTGGAAAAGGGGGGGTTTTGGCGGCGGGTTTGGGGTCGCGGGGGACGGTCTGCCGGGGGGGTTTAACGGGGAACGGGGGGCCGGTTGGGCCCGGGGTTTGGGGTTTTAAACGGGGAACGGTCGGCCCGGTTTGGGTGGGGGGAGGGGGCACGGTCGGTGGGGTCGGGGGCGGGGGGGCCGGTGGGCCGGGGCTGGGTCTTTTTCCCCAGGGAGGAAAAGGTCAGGGGGCCACCCCCGGGACGTTGTTTTGGGGGCCCCGGGCCCTGAGATCCGCCTCACGGCGGGGGACCGGGGGTGGGGGCCCGGGCCTCGGCGGGGGGGCGGCAGCCCTCTGCTGGGGTTTCCCGGGGCCCGGCGGCGGCGGCATTGTTTTGCGGGGGGCCCGGGGCGGCGGGGGCGGGCATTTTTGGGCTGGGGTCCGCGGCGGCGGCGGCGGCAGTCGTCTGCGGGGGCCCTCCGCGGCGGGGGGGAAGGGGCGTCCCTGGGGGGGTTTCCGGGGCGGGGCCATCGTTGCGGGGGCCCCGGGGCCCCGGGGCAGCCCGCTGGGGGCCCGGGGCGGGGGGCAGTCTTGTTGGGGGCTCCGCGCGGCGGCGGCGGCAGTCTTTGCTGGGGCCCCCCGCGGGCGGCGGCGGCAGCCGTCTCCCCTGGGGTTCCCGGGGGCCGGGGGCGGCATTCGTTCGCTGGGCTCCGCGGCGGCGGCGGCGGCGTCTTCTGGGGGCTCCGGGGCCCGGGGGCCGGCAGTGTCTGCTGGGGCCCCGGGGCCCGGCGGCAGCTTCTGCTGGGCGCTCCCTCGGGGAAGGGGGAACGTCTCAAATTTGGGGGGGCCGGGGGGGGGCAGACAGGGGCTGGGAGGTGTTTTTAAAGGCGCCCGGGGGAATGTGGGTGCCCCCCTCGGGGGATCCGGGGGGGGCCCAAACTTTTTGGTCCACCCCTCCCACCGAACATCATCAGACCAGGTCTCTTTTGGAAAACCCATGCCCGGCATGGGCGGAATGGGGGGCCCTAAATTTCCGCCAAGGGCCCAAAAGGGTGGAGGAGTGGCTGGAAACGTACTCCGCGGGGTTCCTTTCTATGGCCCAGACCCTTCTGTTATGGGGACGGGAGGGAGGCCCCAAAATGCAGGGGCGAAGGTTTAAGATAGGTGGGGCTAGAGGGTTTATTCACAAAAAGTTAAACAGAAAAAAGCAAAGGGCAAAGTCCAAAAAAAAAAAATCCCCCCAGCCCGGGGGGAAGCAGGGGCCAAAAAACCGGAGGAAATCACGGGGGACGGGGGGAATTAAGGGGGGGACCCACGGAGAATAGTCAGGGAACAGGCAGGATAAGGCAGGCTTCCAGCGCTGACGGGACGGAAAACCGCCAGCTGGCAGGATAAACAGACAGGGAAAAAAGGGGTGACAGCAAACTGATAACTTACAAGGGTACGGTGAAGAGGACAATCTCACAGGGCGACGGCATGACAGGCAGAAGGATCTGACAAAGGACAAAGAAAACACAGGGGTTAAATACAAGAGGTAACGAGGTAATGGGGAACAGGTGAGACGTCAGGTGAAGCACATTAGGGCGGGGCTGGACAATCAGACAGGCAAACGTGAAGCTAGACAAGACAAGACAAGACAAGACAGGAAGCTGACTACCAAAACAGGAAGCAGAACAGATACAGGGAAACATAAGACAGGATCCATAACACCAAATGAGGGAGAAAACCGAGGCAAAAACACAAGGAAGGCCAAACGGGGAAAATAACCCCCAACAAAACCCCAAACCACAACAACAGGGAACTAAAGAGCCAACTGTAATTTAAAAGTAACTGTAATATTGCAACAATATTTTGCAGTTGTTTCAGACCAAGAACAGATTCATAACCCAGGAAAATAGGAAGACAAGTTGATAACCTACAAAAGAAGTCAATGCAGGAACTAGTGATGACTGAAATAAAAGAAAAGATGATTCACTGCTGACTGTTTGAAGAACTTAGAATGTGAAACAATTGTGTCTCTTTCATGAGTTATGTGAAAGCCACTGTATAACTTTAGTGGACAAGAAACACCTCATTTAAGAGATGATAAAACCATAACTGGGAAGCTCTTTTGACCTGGTTGGTGCAAATCACAGCATCCACATTTTCGTTCCAGCAGTGAAGATGTTTCCACCTAAAGTAAGCATTGCCAACAGCAGTGGTAGCCTCTTTAGCTTTCTTTTCAATCAAGGTAAATTACCATGCACACTTTGTGAAGGACACTACAGGCACTGAGAGTCAGATCTCGATGATCAATCACTCTCCACGCATCAGTCTTCACCTGAGCACCGGCGGCCTCAGCAGAGTCAGGGATTCTCACATAAAAGACGTGCATGCTGATTCATATTTAAAAATAAACTTTTGAAAGCCTTGATTCAAGAAAGCAATAACTTAATATGCCTTAACTGCCCTCAAAAAGCTGAGTTGTTTTCTCCACATGCTAATCAGCTGTCATGGAGTTAGGTGGTCACAGAGATGATCAGTAAAGGCTTTTAACTTCATCCTTTACTTTTTTCAAAAAGAAACAGATCAAAAACTGTGCCAGAAACTAATACTACAGTTCTCTTGCAATCGGTAATGAAGCCTGCAATTATTTCCCACTGTGTATGGCTATGCTATCACTGGCTTTACTGGCAGCTCTGATACACTTGTTAGCAAACATTACCTATAATTATAGTCAATTACAAGTCCCAGTTAAATAGCATAAAAAAGGATAGAAAATGCAACTGCAGGTCACCAGGTATATCCAGAAGATCCATGAAATAAAATAAATGCAGAAAGGTTAAAAGGTGGAGAATCTAACAAAGGATATCTGTTTTCTCTCCCAGGTTTCTTACGTGAAAGCCATTGATATCTGGATGGCTGTGTGTCTGCTCTTTGTATTTGCTGCGTTGCTCGAATATGCTGGGGTTAATTTTGTCTCCAGGCAACAGAAAGAGTTCCTACGCCTGAGGCGAAGACAAAAGAGGACTCACAAGGTAGGCTTTCAAAGTCTATACAAGGTTGCTGTTTGGTTGTCAAACTTTTTAGCCACATGTGGCGATGGCAATGTCCATGTGTTGGCTGCAGAACTTCAGTCCAGACTAAAACATATTGGCAACTATTGAATGGATTACTGTTCAATTTTGTACAGGCATTCATGTACCCCGGGGATGAATCCCAATGATTTTAGTTATACTCAAAATGTTCTACTAGCGCCACCCACAGGTCAAATTTTTCACTGCAGTGACACATCTCAACATCTACCAAGTCCATTAACACAAAATTTTGTGGCAGGCTTGTCTGTGGGATTCATAATAATGCCTTGTTGGGATGTTGAAGTAGTATAAATAGTCAATTATGATTCATTCTAAGTGATTTATCATTAAAGTACATTAGGTTATCTTGTTTTATTATTTAAAAGTGTTATCTCATGATCAGTGTTCATGTAAGTTCACAGTGTTAACAGCAAACACTGAGCTGTGGCAACTGACAAACAAACCTGTAATTTGACCAATTAAGTCAATTCTTTCCACATGTGATTGTTTTTTTTCAGGATGATGATGTGCGTGAAAGCCGCTTTAATTTTTCTGGCTACAATATGAGTCAGTGTCTGCCAACAAAGGATGGCTCAGCTGTTAAGAACGCCGCTGCAGCTCCGAACCCTCAACCATCAGTCCCTAAGGACATAGACACCATGAGGAAGAAGTTTGTGGACAGAGCCAAGCGGATAGACACTATCTCCAGGGCCGCCTTTCCTATGGCGTTCCTTATCTTCAACGTCTTCTACTGGGTCACCTACAAGATCATCAGGTATGAGGACGTCCTCCTAAAGTAAAGAACTTAACCCTTGACAAAAAACACTTATTTTTACATTTCTCAGATTGAGAAATGCCTGCAAAGCACAGTGAGATGATGAGATGGGAAACATTAAGAGGTGCCATGGTGGTGATGAGGATGGTGGTGGTGTTCTATCAGGGATAATGTATAATGTTCATGCACCATATGGTAATGCCCATGTTTTGATAATGTGAGATTTTTTTGTCATTGTACTGCTGCATAATGTTTCCTGACAATTCTGGAAAAATGGTTTACTAACATGCTGGAGAAGATGGACCAAACTGTTTTTGTTAATTAATTCTTCCTTGGCATCTGTGTATAGAACAAAGAAACATTCCATGGATTTGTAACTGTAAGGTAGCTTAGTCAGACCCTCAATGAATTTTTGTGATCGCAAAAAGGGTTTTTCTTAAGGATGTTTAGGAGTGTTTTATATTGTACTATTGTCAAGGCACTTCCTCTCTGTTCATACAAAATAAAGCAGACAGTAATTTCTAAAATATAAAGACAGAAAGCAAATACATCTATCAGAGATTTGGCAGCAGCACACATTTTACGCATGAGCGTGAACAAAGCAGATGGAAATCTGGATCTGGATACTGCATTTTTATGAAATACCTGAGGCCTTAGATAACACCGATTTGAAAAGATATGAAGTGCTGTGCTTCTATTTTTTTTCTCAATCATCTCCTCTTGTTCACTGGTCTATCAGAGCCGAATGCAGCGTTTGATCTTTTCTACATGTGGCCAGACACCCAAAGGTACTTCTTGTTGTTTCCTTTCTCTCTTAGTGTATTATAAATCACACTCATGGCCAACGGACATCTCTTAAAATAAATGTAAGTTTATTCAGATGTTATAAAGATCACAAATGTTCCTTTTCATTCGTAAATAATTTACAAATAAACTGTCATATATTTCACAGGCTAGGGTTATAAAAGTACAATGGCCAAGTGTATAAGTAAGCCTACAAACTGGGAACACACTGCATTACTCAATGTTGTCATATGCCAAAATCCATGAATTCATTTATATTCCAGGTAAATACGCCAGGTATTGTAGGTATGGTTTTAAAGTTTGAGACTGTTTTCTGTAGAGTTAGTCTAATAAAATAGTCATACTGTGGGTAATGCCAACTGTGTGTGTGTGTGTGTGTTGTATATATATATACACACTGTATATATAAAGCTTTCTGTACACTTCTTCAAACTCCGCTGTGGCCTGTTACCCTTCACTTGGTGTGTTTGTTGCTGAATGGTGATGTATGTTTGTAGATGGATTCAACAGTGAAGGACAGAAGGACAGTAACATTCATGGTACAGTGCAGCTAATGGTCCTTGCACTCTTGATATAGTCGTGAAGAACTCCTTTCTTGAATGCTATTCCTGAAAAAAGGGTAATTACTGGCCTGTTTATCAATAAAATTCACTGCCCCTCATTAACTTTATTTCTATTTCTCCTGTCAAATAATAGTCCTGTCAAATCTCCTGTAAAATCATAAAAAGACTTTGATTATTTTTATGCATTTGTTCACACAATTACACTCTACATTGAAATGAATAGATGGAAGCCTTTCCAGGAAAAAATAACTAAATGAGGCACATACACATAAAAAGGCGTTTTACGCCCAGGTTGCAGATCAGATCAAAGAGAACGACAAACACAGTCTCCTCACCGAGCCCATGAGTCAGGGTGATGACACAGGCCATGGATCACTGGGTGGCCTGGGGTGACACAGATATGATCTGACAGTGAGTTTCCATTAATGCATGATAATGGACTTCACACTGTTGTGTTGAGGTTCCCTTTAGTTGGAGCTTATGTACCAGTTGAATGGAAAATACTGAGGTGGCATTTATAGACAAGAGAGGACAATTGTATTAGGTATAACATATGAACTGTATGTATAATAATATATAGTATAAAATGCTTCTTAAACTGTTTCCACCTGTTGTTACCGCACGTGAGCTCAGACAAAAACCATGAATAATTCAAATATATCATTCCCAAAAAGACAGAAGTGGCCACATCAGCTCTTGATATCCTGTGATTTCATAATAATGGCATTCATTATCATGCTGTGGGTAATGCCAGGACCCATCAATTTTATTTTTATTTTGAAGATGAATAATACATGGCCTATAGTATAGATTTATTGAGAAGGCTGCATGAATAACCTACTAATGTAAGGCAAAACACACAGGGATTATAAACTAATCAATATTACTGTTAAAGAGTAGGCATACCATCTATTTCACCGAAGCAGCTTTACATCACCAGCCATTCTTATTGCCGTTGGAATATACAAAGCCCTTATGCAATCAAGTTCAGTATGACGGCTTATAAAAGGAAAATAATTAGCAGTTTAGAATTGTGTTTAAGAGGGGAAACAACTTTCCATCATTAAGGTTTAGGGGGGCTGCTTTATGATGTCTGAGAGAGGCACAAAACAAGGGTTGCCATAGAAACAGCAGAGCGATTGAGAAGGCCAGTGTAAGAGAAAAGCGGGAAATTAATAGAGATGAGAACACTGGAGCATGACTTTTCCAAAAGTGTGTCTCCTATGCCTAAGCATGAACACTAAATTAAACACATTTCCACTATATTAAAGAAAAAATGAAACCAACAGCAAATTCTCCCATTTTATGTTGGGTTTATTCAGGGATTATGCTTCCATGACACTCTTCAAACAACAATACAGGCACTGTGCTGGACTAAAAGTGGTACATGTGGCACTTCAGCAACAGAAATCTTGCTGGTTGGTGTGAGATCATCTGCAGGCTGTTAGTATTGCTCTCTACATACGGCTTTCTTATAGCTCAAGGTAGCCTTGGATATAATCATGGTGAGCCAAGTGCCTCTGGAGACCATTTTAAAATGGAAAAACATTTGGAAAAACACATTTTCATGACAACGGAGCAACTCTATTTGCCATGGAATGTCATAGAATATGATTGAAAGCAAGTAAGTAATCCTTGTGTTAAGAATTTCTTGCCAAATTGAGTTCAACAACCTGCATATTTAAAGATAATATGATATAAATTAGTAGCCTTACATATAACATGATTGATCTTGTGTGTACTAGTATTATGACTAAGGGTTTAATAAAATGTGATGCTATGGGCCTGTTATAAGATATCCCCAATTATATATTTGATGACATGTCCTAAAATAATTAACCTTCTAAACAATTTAAATATGAAACGCATTAAAAGGTTGGGAGCTCAAGTATTTTTTGTTTTGTTTTATCCAGAATGGTAACTCACATTGTGAGCTCTCTGCAAACAGTACACCACGGTACTGTCAGTAAGCTGTTCACCATACATTGTGTTGTAGAGATAATAAAAGTCTCCCACTTTGGTTGGTTGACCCAGAATCCAGGGGACTGACCCTGATCAATAACAGTCAACTAGCAGGCAAACACCAGACCAGTGCCCTTTTATAAGAAAATAAAACATAAAATTGGAACTTCCTGTCACTCTCAAACAAATTAACATGTTTAATACAGTCATATTAGATAAAAACTGAAAGCTTCCCGATGCTGTTAATGTTTGTTTTCATCATTCATATTTGCAAAAAAAGTCCTATATCTACTTATGGCATAAAATGCTGAGTTTCAATCTGCAACTCACTCTTAAAATATGGCAGCATATTTCCTCCAGGGAAAAAAGCCTTAAGCCCTTAAAAAGTTAGAATAGTAACACAAAGATTATGAAATATTTAGTTAAATTGTATTAATATAATATTTAATTGTATTAATTGATTAATTATTGATTGATTAAAAGTCACATTTTTAGGTTGTAAATACAATTTATTAACCTAATAATTTTTTTACTTACCTGAGCATTTGTTTCTATCATGACTAACGCTTTGTCAACTCTTTGTTTCTGGGCGGAAATGGACTGCAAACAGTGACAGTAGATGGTTGGCATCCACAAAGGTGTCAAAAAATGCAGGTATCTGCCAATTTGTCAGCATAAATAAGCTAGAAGGGGTGTAGATTTTGGTTTAATCAAGTCTGCAATGTGTCATAACACAGCAGCAACATAGATTATCTACCACATTTCCATTCCCTATTCAAGTGAGGGGACTGAAAACCATACAGCCTTCTTCCACCACTCAAAGTTAATAGAAGTTAGCAGACAATAATGGGATGACAAACCATATATTTTATTCTGGGTGGCAGTCAGCACTTTAAGGGAACACCATTACAAATGAATTTTCGTTTTCACGTTTCCCTGGCCTTTTACTTGTCTTGTTTACCAGCCGTGTTAACAATTTTTATTCTGTGCTAAAAGTGACAGGGTTGTTTGGGTCACAGCCAAAAAAAGGTTGGGGAGGTGTGCCTGTTGTTTGTATGTGAAGAAGCAAAAACAAAGAGTTGATATGTTTGATCAACTTGCATGGTGGCTAAAGTTGAGTTATCTCAATATAACAGCAAAAACTAAATGAACTGCAAACAGGGGCTTTACTTCCATTCAAACAAGACAAAATATATATATTTTGTACCTGTAACATTTAATTTAACCCACAGTAGCATTACTATAAAAAGTAACACGTTAGAAATCACTCACTTTGAAGTAATTACTGTATGTTTCCGCTAAGTTCAATGGAGTCCTGTGGCAATGAGTCCAGTGGAAGTGGTTGCTTGCAACGAAGAAGACATTAAAAAGGTGTAAAAGAAAGTTCATCTCCCCTCAGACTGAGTACTACACAGAGACGGACAAGCTCAGCTAAACAAAAATGCACATCCTCGTGTTTTCTGCCCCCACTGGGGAAGAAGAAGAAAAAAAGAAGAAAAAAAACCTCACCAGGAATTTTGGCAAACACTATAGTCAAACTGCCACAGACCTCATGTATCCAGATCCTTTTAGCATTTGATGTTTACTTGGGTGAATGGCTTTTTAACTAACAGTGCTGACAGCCTGTGCAGCAGAACAGAAGAAACAGAATTCAAGGACAATTTCTTTTATTTACATCGTTTCACAGGAAAACAACTGAACCATAAGTGGAAAAGTACCACTAAAAGCTTTCAGTCAAACCCATCCACTGAGCAGATGTACAACCCCCTTACTCTAACCATCAGCTGTTGCCTTTATTTATAACACAAACAGTTGCCCACTCCAGGATGAAAGTGGTCTCTCTCCTACTGAATAGCTCACAGCAGCAACAACAGACATTAAAGAGAATTTGTGAATACAGAGGGTGTAGGGACACAAACTAAAAGAAAAACCTGAGCAGAGAGCAGTATAACATCAGTATCAGATTAAGGCTTTGTAAACCAGGAGGTGATCCAGTGGAAATAGGCTGACTCTGCAGCAGACGATACATATTAGTACAACAATACCAGAGAATAACAAAGCAGACACAGTACAGCAGAGACATAACCAAGGCAGCAAAGGGGGCAGCTATCAGTACAGGTAAAATGTAAAGAACATACATGATAAACTGTCTTTGGTCATTACACTTGACACAATACACTACTAAAGAGTTGGCTTCCCCATCGTTAGTACTAACTGCGTGTCCAGACTTTGCAAAGGGACAACCACATCTACAGCCTATTAGCAGAGAAAAGTTCTCTGAGTGTCTAAGAGAGCTGCCAAATCCCCATCGAGCTGGATTTTGGACATGCTTTGGGTTAGCCTACGATACCTTCCTAGATCCAGCAGGGGGCTCAACTTCATCCTACTCCTCACCATGTCCTGCTGAAATGCCTCCCTACACCTCTGGAGCCCCTTCACAGAACCTGGCTCTGGGGTCTCCTCGTGTCCAAGGCTCTTCCTCTTCTCCACCTCTTCTTCTTCTTCTTCTTCTTCTCCACAAAGTAGCGATGACACACACTCTATGAGTGACACCATCTCTTTCTCCAGTGCCAAAGAAAATATTTGAGTTGCATCCTGTCCTTTTGTACCTCTGACAAGCTGGATGGAACAGGACGCAGGGAGGTAAGCCAAGAGAGAGTCCAGAAACTGGAGTGTCTGTAACTGGCTGCAAAGGACCAACAGAGCCATAACATGCACGTCATTATACATGTGTTGTAATCAATTCTTTACATCTTAATATAGTTAATGTCAGCTGCTTCACACTTATCTACCTGTTCAGAGTTTATTTGCAGAATTTGACATTTTTAAGTGCCAGAGAATACTAATCACTTTGAAATCCAGTGGAATATCACAGGGGCATGCTTCCTAGTCAACTTCAAAGACTTGTCAACTAAAAACAAATATAAATTAAGCAGTGCCCACACTACTATCTTCCTTGGTTCTTTAAAATAAAATAGAATAATTCAAGAGAGTCCCTGGCAGTAGTGTCTGAACCAGTACAAAGAGCAGTAACATAGATTACAAATTAAAAGAAAATCTCTCTAATAGACAAAGTATTCAGTTTTTTTCCTGACTTTAAATGACAAATCAAAGAGGCAGCAAATTTTAATTTCAAAATAGGACATGGATTCAGTATATTTGTTAGACCTCAAGGAGACATACAATGTGTTTTGGTACAGGTAAGTAACACTTCATGTAAACAAAAAACTTTGTTTCAAACTCTACAATTCTGAAGCAGTGATACAACCATGTTAATGTTATCTGTAATTAAAAAGTATTTACCTGGAGTGGACAGACAGTTCACCCTGGAAAGGGGTTATCTGATGCCAGTGCAGCAGCATTAGAGCAGATGGTCCTGAACAATTCAACAGCAGATACTGAGGGCTCACTTCTATCTTCTTACAACCCACTCTTTTCTGAATCCAGCTATCTACATCACCTAAGCTGTGCTCAGGAGAGTCTATGTGGAAGACCCAGCAATCCAGCACCGCCATCAGACTCAGCAAGTCCTCTTTAACTTCATCTGTGCATAAGAAGGAGACAATAGTGAACAGCTCTGTGTTAAAATGTAGCTCTTAAGTAGTAGGCATTCATGATTTTACCTTTTTTGAGATCTGGGTTTTTCAACAGTTGGGTTTGGAAATCACTATGGATGTCTAAAGCAAATTGACCACAATGTAGGACAACCGGTGTTAGGTTGCTCACAAGGGCAAAAGCATCTTGTCTCTGGACGTAATGGAGCATGACACGGCACTTGACAAAGCCAGAGTTCAACAGAGGCGTCAGCCTGGTCACAGCAGTCACAGCCAGTCTGCATGTGTTGAGATTATTGGGTCTGCCGGCATTGTGCTGCTTGCTTCTTTTGGCTGCGGGCTCTGAGAACATATATGCAGAGGAGGAGGAGGATGATGAGGAGGAGGGCGCAGGGAGCCAGAACACTTGGCTCTGGGTCTGGATGACTGCAGGCGTTGAGCTCTGACCCGTCTCTGTCAGGATGGATAAGCTCACACTGGCCACTGGTCTGGAGCAAAAATAACACATCACCAACAATCGGATATCACATGGACAGTAGGTAATCACATAAAAAACAAGTGTGGTGTTTTATGTGTGTGTGTGTGTGTGTGTGTGTGTGTGTGTGTGTGTGTGTGTGTGTGTGGTGTGTGTGTGTGTGTGTGTGTGTGTGTGTGTGTGTGTGTGTGTGTGTGTGTGTGAGTGACTGCTTGTAAACTGATTAACAACACCAATATCTCCAGATGGTGAAATCAAAACAGCATATATGGGCTCTTGAGGCAATCATGCCAGAAGTTGTTTTGCTTCACATGTTCTCGAATAAAAAAAAATACAGGAACAGGTGGATTGGGGAATCTTAAATCTTAGTTGTTAAATTCTTGTTCCCGTGGCGAACACCTAGTCATACTGTATCAGCCCTGGTGAAATTCATGTAAAGTTGGGGGCAATCAAAGAAGCGAAACTCAGAGCTATTTGCTCACAGAGATTAAGAGACTAAAATTAATCATGCAAAGAACTGAAGACAAGTAGAAATTGGACATCATAGATGTGATTAACTTGCCACGATTCTTCCACCTCTGACAAATATAATAAGGCAGCAATGATACGGTCTGACAGCTGGACGGTAGTACTTCTAATTTGAAGTGCCATATTACTATTGCCTGTATCTTTACCATACACACATGGATCCGCTCAACCAGATGAGCTCATTATCACCTATGAGACATCAAGTGGATAAGCATTATAACAAGAATCACTATTACGTGTTTAAATAATGTCATGTTCAATGGGCCATATTTACAAAGGCTGATGCCTTGGTCCTTAAAGCTCACACACTCATCACACAGCCAAACACTTACAATCCACTTCAATTAAAAAACAAATCATGTTTACACTGAGCTGTCAGTAGTTAGTATCACTCCCACAACCATTCGCTCCTCAGTGATGCGATGCCACAGCTTGTCAACTTGAGGTTTTGAAGACACTGCTGGCAAGTCTTGTGTCTTGTCATTCAAGGCCTCGTCCTTCGTCTCATCATCACAGTCCCACAGAGCAATAAGGCCTTCCTGGACAGGAAGTGCAAAGACTATAATCAGCAATGACAAGTGTTTAAAAGGAATGACAGCAATAGCAATTTAACAGACATTTCAATTTGCCCACTGGGTACACATGTAGTGGAATAAAAAATAAATACTATTAAAAAAACAACAACAAAATACTGTCAAAATACAGTACACTTATTCCTAGCATTTCCTAGCACACATACACCATTTGTTGTGGGTATTTGTTGAATCAGCAAGGCCACCAGTTAGATGGGTTGGGGCTTCCAAGGTAAGTCTTGTGACAACAGCACAATGAAATTATAGCAACAGCAACAAAAGCATTTACAAATGTGAAAGTACATTAAGCTACAATGTAGAAGACAACAAAACACTTGTGGCATTTGTTTTCATTTCCAGCATTTGCTTCCTTAATGCCGTTGGCCGCGTTAGGAATGCTTACTATGTCAGACTCATGTGAGTTGTCATTTCAACATGACAACTTATCAACATGAGTGACAAGTGTTGAGGCAGAGCCTTACCAACTGAGGGGAAGGAGGGCGGGACTAACAATAGTATTAGTAATATTCCTAACTCCTTTAAGGTAATACGTCACATCTCCTTAAAGTTCCATAAATATTTATACAGTTTCCCATTTTGAAGTTGTGAACAAATTTAAAATGCATTTCAGGGGAAGTGACATTTCATTATTATAGAAATGCTGCTGACAACTACAACAGAATTTTTGTGTTAACCTGTCTCTAGAGGGAATGCAAGATTCCTGGTATAGTATCGCTCTGGTTGTGATCTGGTTGAAAGAGTTGCTGCTGATTTGATTCCCACTACCGCTATTTCCAAGGCCTCTCAAAAATTAGCTAAATACTATAACACAACAGGCAGTGCTTTACAGAAAGTCCTAGTTGTATCGCTCTGTGCATGTACTGTACCTGCTCATGCTGGGTGAGAATTGTTTCCCTTTCTGAGACCACATCGGTAAGTGCTCGAACCGACTGCTGTAGAACTCTGTCCTTCACCCTCACCTCTCTTTGAAGCTCCTGAAGCACGGTCAAGCCACTCTACATAACAAATTGTATTTGATTGAGTGTCTATAGTATAGATTCATCAAACATTAAGTGACTGAAAATGTTTTTTCAATCATTAATTTTGCAGCCTAATAGGGCTATATGGATTAAATTAAATCTTCACAGTATTATTACAAAGTTTTACTGATAACTAGTGTATAAACATCACTATATGGCCCATGTTCAGTATTTAGAACTACTCTACAACAGAATTTGGTTCATTTTTGCTTTTGAAGTATTCATTTATATTTTGTTAGACAATAATACAATGTGATAATATAACTGATTATGCCAATAGTAATTTTTTTGTCCAGCCAACAGATTAGTGCTGCAACTACAGTAATAATTTTTGTAATGCTCACCTGTAGTCTGGACTCTAAAGCTCGAAGAGTGAGGAGATCATTCTCCGGTGAAGGAGGTGGCGTCTTTGGGGCTCCACTGTCCTGACCATGCTGAAATAGGTAGTTTCAATGAGTCATGCTGACCACTTTCAAATGTTCACTTTCTCAAGAAAAATATATGGAATATTGCACATGCGAAGTAAAACGGATTCCTTACAGAATATGAAATACCACAGAGATCAGTGAGGAGAAATGTATCCAAATGCTGTCCTGTTATGCCTTGATCCTTAAAAACCAACAGCATTTGGTCTGTTCCACATCCCAGGAAGTCGTCCACATGGACAGAACTGACACCTGACCAGTGAGAGGCTATCTGGGGAAGAGAGTTTAACAAAGACAGCTTATGAAAACCTGTAAACTCAAAGTTAAAAAATACAGATATTGAAACATTGGCTTACCTGAAATGTCTCCTTCCACATAGCACATACATGGCCCTGGTGAAAAGATATGACAAACAAACAGCCATTTCTACCTGTGTGGACCACCTGAATATTTTCAGGTTTTTCAAACGGGAGCGGACATACGTCTTTCACTGTGCCATTCACAAAATAAACAAGTTGCTGATTTGAAGTTGCTACAATCACGGCAGATTTCAGCACATCATCCACTTTTTCAGCTGATAGCACCAAGATGCACCGTGTGATGCAAATGTAGGGATGAGGCAAAATCATTGTGCAGTCAAACGCCTGTCCACTCTCAACAAAATAGCCCAAGGTTTGGCTTGCGGACTGAGTATTAGAGCACTGGTCTGAAAGGTTGTGCAGCCCAAGGACAAATACGTGTTCTTTGTGGAGGGGAAGTTCTCCAATAACACTGTGGGACACCTGGATGGGTATCTGTCTCACCTCTCCTGCCTCCAGAGATGCATAGAAGACATTACTAGCATGGCTCCACAATACAGTTGGGCCATGTAGGATATACACATTCTCCCTAATTTGATAAGGGAGTTTAAACTCAATGCAGGGCTCCAGGCGGTTCGAGCTGCTCAGTGTGAGAAGACTATACTGGAAGCTTTCCCCTTTCTCACTTTTCTTTGTCACTAAAATACAAGCTGTGGTGGCTCTCTTCTGAACGTGTATGGCACATTTACATTTCACTATATCCAAATGCGCGTATCTTTTCCTGCTGATGATAGCTGCTCCATCAGCTGCCTTCAGGAACGTGTTGTTTTCCCGTTCAAATGCAAGGCTGGAGAATATTAACTCGCTTCTTTCGCAGTCATTTGTGGCGGAAGCTCGCTTACAGTTAAATATGATTATCTTTCCAAGCAGGGAAAGCCGATTACATCTCTCCATTGTGCAAAAGTGAAGATTCGGTTGCATACGCGGTTCGATTCGTCCTTATTAACAGCTTGAGTCAACGTTATTGCTAAATTGGGAGCTGCCACTTTCATGACTAAAGTCTCACCACAATATACATATAGACGACTAATGTTAAAAAAGTAGCAGTTTTTAACCAACTTAGCGACTTAGCTCGAAGCAAGCGGCGCGCCAACTGAAATTGAACGCTTCCTGTCATTCCAAGTGCATTGTGGGTAAGAATTGGTAAACGGTATGGGTTTACGTTAATACGAGGCATACTTAGTAGAAACTCTTTGATATTACCGTTAAGCTAAAGTGTGTAGTTCGCAAGTCATACTGAAAAGAATCAGCTGTATGAATGATTAGATAAACGCTTTTTTTTTTTTTTTGACCTTGTGCAACACTCCCTTTGCTCTTCTAGTTCAAACAACACTGCCGAGTGGAGAGGTGTGGCCACGGCTGAAGCCAAAATGGCGACAACAGGACCTCAGTTTCACTCTTCGCACTGATTCTCTTAGCTAGCTGACTAGCTAGCTCTACAAGAAACTACCGCAAAGACGGGAATCCAACCCGGGCACAGTTAAATATGGCTGAATTTGAGCAGCACGAAGGAGAGCAGGTATCGTTAACTAACGTTAGAACCCATTTTAAACAATTTTACAGATGAATGTGTTGAAACCAAAGACGTGTCTAACATTAACGAACTCTGTTTTAACAGGATATTGAGAAGAAAATTGAGGAAACGAGACAGAGATTCAAGAATGAGTTCCTCCAAGGTAACTAACATTTATTATGACTAAGCTGACATTAACTTGCTCCTTGCCCAGTCACTTTCTTTTGCATTAATTTGGGGTCATTGTCAGCTTCATTAACACAGATATTGTAGGTTAACTGTCCACAAGTTCGCTACTTTAACATGTTGACAACATGACCTAGATGCTCAGAGCCCAGATAAGCTCCAAAGGTAGCTATTTATTGCCACCTGCAGCTGGTTAGTTTTGACTAAGGTACAATTCTATGGCCTTCAGGTAAACTTTATGAGCTTACAGCACGTTGTTGTAATGTGTAGTTTTAATAGTATTTATGTAAGTCAATGTGGTTGAAAGTGAAACCTAGTGCTTGAACTCTTGGTATTTGTCATGTGATTGAGCCTTTGTTTTATGTTTACAGATTCAATAGATAAATATGACTCCAGAGATGTGGAAAGGCTTGAAAAAGATGATGCTCTGGTGGAGAGCTATCTCCAATGGAGAATTTATGTCATAGATGATGCCCTGAAAATGATTGATGAAAGTCTTCAGTGGAGAAAGGAATATGGTCTGAATGGTAAGACATCTTGCTAAATAGTTTGTAATTTGATATGCGCAATTTCACCTAAAAGTAGGGCTGGGTATCCTTTTTGATACCAGTGCTAATCTGATTCCAGAGTTTTAAAATCAATACCAAACTTTTTTTTGTTCTTCCATTTCTTACTTTGACAATATTTTGCATGTTTTTCTAAAATAAATCCTTTTTTCATTTAAAACAAAATCTCAAATGTTAAATGTTGTCTAAAGAGAAGCAGGTATCCATTAACTTTGCCAAAATAAAGTAGGCCAAAGTTGTCAATAATTTGGTTAAAGTTTGGAACTAAATGATCAGATTAAACAAGATTATGGCCAGTCCTTAAATTCCAGTTTACAGTAAATGACAGATCTTGATAGCTGGTGCTACTGGCAAAGTTTAGTCAGTACCAAAAAAAGTTTTACAGTATCCAGTCCTATCTAAAAGTAGAAAAGTTGACATTGGCATATTTAGATGTTAAAGCTTGTGACACAGACCATTGTTTGTCTATGTGCTGCTCTTGGTTGAATCCAGACAGTGTCATTGCGTGTTAAACACCCATATACATAGCCTTACATAGGCCACCCTAGAGGACAATCCCCATTCTTTCTGTTTTCTGAGAAATTTCTCTGTTGTTGTTGTTGTTGTTAGTCTTTAATTCAGAAAATAGAATTTGTCAAGCAGTTGTTTTTAGGAAATTCTATTTATTCAAGTCATTAGTACTCAAGGTCCTCATTGGCCATATCTCCAAGGCCAAATTTTGTTAGTTCTTTTATGTATCTCTTGAAAAGGGTTAATGAGGAGTGTGTTATATTTTTTTGTCAACTCAAGCAGTTTAAGGTTAAGGGAAGCTGGGATGCTTAAGAAGTTCTATGAAACTATTATATAAGGTTTTATAAAACTATTATAAAATGGTAAGGGTGAAACTTCCTCTAGAATGGAAAGTACATCTGTCCACTTCTGGTTCACCTACATGAATGTTTTATACACAGTTGCTGTACATTAATTATATTGTGTGCTTGGGATGGTTTATTTACAGGAATAGAACAAGACGGCTTTAAGTATACCCAGACATGATGGAAATTTATAAAATTATGAAAAAATAAAGTGTCATTAATATATTTTGTGCTGTTTTTAAGTAGTTAAATGAAATATTAAAATAGTGTAAAAACCTAACAAGAAACCATAGCCCTTTGCCTACAATGCCATGTTTTGTATAGCTAAAACTGTATTGATAACAAACACCATTTAACAGTAATGTTTCTTATTTGCGTGTTTCAGATCTCACTGAGAACTCCATTCCCAAATGGATGTTCGAGACTGGTGCTCTCTACCTCCACGGCTATGACAAAGAGGGCAACAAGCTCTGTATGTACTTATACAGACATACCTAATGTAAACTCTGTTATACCTTTACAATTTAGCCTTTCTTTAAATGTCAGACAAAATGTCTGTTCAATTAAACGTGTGTACCATCACTGAAAATCTACACAAATGCAAAACTACTAAAACCTTAATTAATAATTTTGAATATCTGTTTACTATGTTTAGTCTGGTTCAAAGTAAAGCTACACGTCAAGGATACAAAAACAATCATGGACAAGAAGAAGTATGTTGCCTTCTGGCTGGAGCGGTATGCGAAGAAAGAACCTGGGATGCCACTCACTGTTGTGTTTGACATGACGGAGTCTGGCCTCAGTAATATTGTAAGTCCATGATGATGGTGTTTCAAACTAGGTTTTTATAATTTTATCAGTAACTTCTCTTTGATTTCTTTGTACTGCTCTTTAATTTTGCTTCTTTTCTGGAAGAACAGTAATAGCCGATACAAGTTTTGTCTTAGAGACTTCTAAGACAAAACTTGTACCGCTTTTTTTGCTCCGAGTCTACTAAATAAGCTTTACTTTTCTGTGACTGTCATTGAAATGCTGTTCGCATATCCTAATTTTTCTTGCTGTTTGAGCTGTGGTCTTGCAGGGACTGATGCGCTTTAATGGTCTTACACTTCGGAGATTAAAGTAACCTTCAAATCCCGTTGGTCAATTCGAGTGGACTGTCTAATCTGTAGACTTTGTGTCGTAGGCGTTAGTTTGCTGATGGAGCTCTCTGTCAGCGTGTGCATTTCATTGGCTCTGCTCTCTGCTGGAAAAATGGCTCAGTTAAATACAAATAAACCCGCTCTAGCACGGCAAAAAGGATAAATATCTATGCAACCCAAATATGAAATGAGTAGATTAGAAGATCATTTTGGAAAGCATCCTTGTTGAACCACAGTATGAGCTGAAGCAAGGGTAGCCAGTATGATCTCATTAAGGCTCGGGAGTGAGTCTCCTGCATAGCAATGAGGCTTCCAGCCAATTATGTAGCTCAGCCAGGGTATAGGGGCTTTATCTCTTGACATACTGGCTGTTTGTCTGATGATTAACATAAAATAGTAAGATGAACATTCATCATAATCACCCAAAAACTAATTTTAAGTGTAACAGAACATAACACCTGAATATGCGTTTTCTAGAAGACACATTATAGTTTGTATTGAATCTGTAGATTTTTTTAATGCTACCTAAAGCACAGATACATTTCTTTGTTTGAATCAGAAGTGCTTTATTATTTAAGTGGAGAAAATGCATTCAAGTCTCAGCCATTTACTGTGAGCTCTCTCTTTTATACTTGTTTTTAAGAAGATTGTCTCGAAGTGATACAAGTTGTTAGATCTAGGTAATGCAATGCAAATGGTGATGAAACAGCATAACAGCAAGTTAGATAATTATTCTATTTTACGGACAGTTCCTAATGAAGTAATAGTTTTAAAAAAATGTGAACAAACATCCCCAAGTCTTTCTCTGGGAGGAATTGAGCAAGTCATCAGAAGAGCTTGTTATTCATTTTAAATGTTCTGTTAAGTGGATCACTTAGATCTAGAGGCAGTTATGAGTGAACAAACATTCTCCCTATTGAAAATCCATAAAGCCTTTTTTATAGTTAAAGCCCTGTATGTGGTTTCACTTTTGAAATCTGTGTTTTTCCACTCTGTTTCAGGACATGGAGTTTGTGAAGTATGTTATTAATTGCTTCAAAGTATATTATCCAAAGTTTTTATGTAAGTAACAAAAATTGTTATAAAAGCACAACAAATATTTATCCACATTGACTAGATTCTCCCATTGATAGAGATTTACAGCTATTTTCAAGTCAAGCTATTTTCAAGGGAATTTTTAAACATGATTCTAATGGACAAGCCCTTTCCTTTCATATCATTTCAGCCAAAATGATCATTGTGGATATGCCTTGGATCATGAATGGTGAGAATGAACCTGCCTTCTCTTAGCAGTTCCTACAAAGTTTTTACGTCAATCATAATTTATCTAAATAGTTATATGAGGCTGACTTATTGAGCATATTGTCTCTATTTCAGCTGCCTGGAAGATTGTGAGGACGTGGTTGGGTCCCGAGGCAATCAGCAAGCTAAAGTTTGCATCCAAATCTGAAGTGCAGGGATTCATAGACCCTGAGTACCTGCCCCCTCACATGGGCGGAACGGTATGTTATGTCTTTTTGTATGTGGCATATCAAACATTTCCAAAGTAGCCTTACGTGGTGCATTAATTAATGTCCTTCAGACAGTTACAAAAGATGCAGTATTCACTAGAACTGGTCTATACTGTAATGATGGTTTGATGCACAATTATGTTGTGAAAGCTTTAATCATATCAAACAAATTCATTAATATAAACTGTTTTAAGAATTCTTGTCCTTGTTTTGTTTGTGCAACACTGATATCTGTAATATTGTTTGTATAGTATTGATGTACATTTTTATATTGTTGTAGACCTTCTCCATACTCTGAAAGAAATGTTATTAGGTTTGTCAGATTACAACTGTCTAGTTGAAAAAAATAATGAAATCTAACTTCAGTAAATAATAAACATCAGTTTGATTATCAACTGAATTTCCCTTCAATAAGCCATAGTATTATATTCATTCATATGCAAGTCATGGGACTTTTTGTACTTACAAAGACATTCAGTATGACCACATTGACTTCAGTTGACAATGTACACACTTTAAAAACCATGCATGTAGTGATATAACTTGACTACATTCCAGGACCCCTTCAAGTACAGCTACCCACCTCTTCCTGATGACGACTTCCAAACACCCATCTGTGAAAACGGACCAATTGTTAGTGAGGACGAGACGGAGAGCAAAGAGGGTGAAATGGAGAGCAAAGATACCCTCGAGTCCAGCTTCAACTCTGAGGTTGCAGTAAAGCCAAAAAAGGTACATTTTCTGTCAAGTTTATATTTAGTTATTATCGGTCATTTCAAAAATATCTTCACCCTTCTACACCATTTAATTTGGCTACATTATAAGTCAGAACTGCTCCTTGTGTGTTTTGTAAGTCTTCATTTTGGCAGGACACAGAATTTGAACGAGGAAGTGGTTATATTTTTGAATAAAATTGTTACAGTGAATGTGATTTAAATTTAGCTAATGCTGAAACTGATATAGTTACCATGTCTAGTGTTTCTATCATCAGTGAAGCTGCTCTTATGAGTCCTGATAAATGCTGATTCTGGAACTTCATGCAGTGGTGTCCAGTCTCATACAGATTTAACATTTGCAACTAGTCAAATTAGATTCCTCCTGTTTCTTTCAATCATTTTCTATAAATTGAGCCTAAGATTACAGCTTGTAATCAGACTGCTCTGTGGAGACAACTGGGAATTAAGTGGCAAGTAATGCCCTGATTTGGAAGACGTTAAGCTCTTGCTTATTGTTTCCTTGAAGGTGACTCCTAATGTCTCTTGCTGCAATTAAATCCTGCCAACAAAGCCCATGCATCACAGCCAGTGCTTTGCTTTTCTCATCCTCTCTGCCCCTCATATGGTCCACAGAGGTTGTCAAGTCAGCTATTTAAGCTCTTCCCTGCTGTAGCTTGATTCCTGTTCTCACCATAGAGCAGCCTCGCAGTGTAGCACCATCACTGAGACGCCCCACAGGCTTTATCTTGAATATGTCTGCAGCCACTGTCAACCATCCTTATACTATGGTGTCACCAAATGTCACTTACTTGATCGTAGCTTATCTTACATATTCTACTCACTTGATAGTCCAATGCCTTGAAATAAATGGAGGGCATTAAGGTTGTCCTCTCAGGATATGCTTGACATCAGGAAATGTCTTTTTAAGACTTGTAGAAAGTTGGACATTTACATTATATTGTTGGGTGTTATTTTTAACCATGATTATTTATGCTTTATTTAGTGTTGCAGCCGTTATTTACAGATATTTTTTGCTGTCATGGTTGGGGAGAAGCAAATTTGTGGTTAACCGACATATGATGTGAGAATCAGGATATAACTGTGCTGTAATTGATAGCAGCTTACTACCGCATATAGGACACAAACTGTATCTGCTGGAAAGTCGCTGCGTCATCCAAAGCAACTCCCATGAGTCTCCTAAGCCCTAACAAACAAACAGTGCTCCCATTGTTAATGGATACCACATTGGTCATGCACAATAGATTTACAAAGCAGAGATATGCAAATCAGTCAATTGTTGGCCACAACAACAATAATCTACAGGCGTGAGTTTGAAGTTTAATATAAATTACCTTACCCTCGCATGTTTCTGGTGTGGGCAACATTAACATGCCCTGCATAACGCCAGAGAAAAGGAACCTAGCTCCCATGTTAAAGCATTTGTTTTGAGATACTAAAGCCATTGTTTGTATTTTAACAAACACTACAGTCTTCTAAGCTGTCAGACTAGATGTCAAAACCTTTGTCAGCTGCACAGACAGTGAGTATGATATTAAAAGTAGACTAAGTGTTTGAAGATGCCTGACTACGGTCTAAAGGGGTCAATGATAATGATAGTGATGATGATAGTGAGAGAACAATAGTTCAACAGTTTTTCTTTGTATTACAATTAAAATTGATGTAAATAGTTATTCAGGTAACTTCTAATAGTGCCACTGACTGAATGTTACACATTACATGCTAAATATACATAAGGTCACTAGCACACTAACTTCTTTACACGCCCATAGTTCTGTATAAATTATTTTACAGTTTGATGTTTACCAAAAAATAAATTGATTTCATCTAAAACAAACACAAAGAAAGACAAGGTTAAGTGTTTGAAGTGAGAGGAGAACAGTGATAAGAGGTTAATATAAGAGCTTAAGAGAAATTTGTACGGTAATTAGCAGTGTCTATTGTCTTCTAATATTTAAAAAAAAAAAGAGAGAGAAATTTCCAAAGTATTTTTCTAATTTTGTGCTCTTCTGTTTGCTCAGAGTGAAGTAGTTCAATCAGGCATGATGAATTTGACTTTATTTCTGGTGTGCTGCATTATGACTAAACACATAGGGCTGTGGTAACATACCAGCCTGTCAGCTCTCGTACCCATGTGAACGCATTCCGCAATACTGTTTCTTATCCATCTTGTTTAAATAAACAAGAGACTTTCCCTCTCAACTACCACCACCCATCGCAACCTGAATTCTTCTGGATTCCAGGCAGCAGTGCGTTGCTAACTTGGCTTCAGTAAGCTAATTGCCTTTTTCTCTGTTTTGAAACAAGGGCTGGAGGTGGTAAGGCAGTGTAGGATCACACCCACACAAGAAGCCCAGAGTCCTGAAGATTTCTCCCAGCTGGAAAGGCAGGTGCACTCACATGACTGAATTATTGTGAGTGCACCTCCCTCACAGTCTACTGATGTCATCTCAACCCCTGGACATGTTCATCCCTTGACCTGTCCTGGACCTCACATTTAAATTTGATCCCCAAAATTGTAATGCATTGTTTAAAAACCACAACATTTCTGACTTTGTTATGAAGGAAAGTAGGCTAAATGAAGGCTAGCCTACCATTTGCACAAAACCATGTAAATACTCAACCAAGGGAGAGACACATTTCATATTTCACTGTATGATCAGCTTCAAGAAAACGAAAAGCAAAGTCACTACTCTCCATTAACAGTATGACAATATATGTATCTTCTAACCTCAGATTAAAACTACTAATACAATTACTGTTATATAACAGTAGCCCAAGTTAATAACACTCTGTACCAGATCTTAACAAACTTGCCTTTGAAGCAACTTTTAAACAGAAGCCATGTGTGCCTTGTCCTCTTAATATTATCTTTTACCAAGTCTGCGATTCTGGAAAGTGCTAATCATGTAGACAATCATGTTGCATGCCTCAATATGTACTGTATAACCAATAGACACTCCTCATTATGAGCATTTCACTAATCTTTCACTTTAGGATAATGTAAAATCATCAATGATTTATTTTTGTCTTTGCATTTTGTTTCTTACACACAACGTGTAGAAATCATGAAGTTCACTAATTTTACATGTCTTATATTATGGGCCATTTTATCTCTTTGTACGAGATTATGGTATAAGTTTTTTTTTTTTTTATTTAATTTGTTTCTCAGAATTAATTGCCACTTATTTTGTTCTTTTTTTAATCTATAATGTAATGTTGTTTCCATAAGCCTAATAAATATGGTCATAGCTGTGCCAAACACAGATTTTAATTATAACCGTATGACACAGCTTACTATTTCAATGTTTAATTTTTAATTAAAATTGGAGCATGTTTTACTTTTTACTTCTAATTTTATCTAATTATGTAAGGCTTGCTCTTTAAAATGACAAATAAATAGAGACATTTCATCAGCAGCTGATTGTCTCTTGATGTCTTCATTGTGGCAGTTGCATAACAGTCAGCCATTACATTAAGATGACATGTTGTGTTGCTTATCACAGCTAATGACACACTTCCCCTCTGAGTCACAAATGGTCCTGTCACATGCAGAGTCCACTCACCTTTGCCCCTTTCTCCCTGGATGTGCTCACTCTCCCATCTGTTTCCCAGAATATTTGGTTCCCGCAACACTGAAAGCATCCATTTCCCCAACTCACCTACTTTTGTTCATAGCAAACGTTTCACAATTGCTGTCCTGTCAGCGGTTTTATGGTCATATGTTCCCTCTGTGGGTAATTTGTGTCAAGGTTTATGGATGTTTTGCTGAAGAATAACTATGAATGTGCGAGTGATGATATGACATCTGGTCTGATTGAACTATTTTTGTTCAAGGTTCTTTGTTTGTTCAAAAGTCACGAGTTTGTGAGACTACCAGGAACAAGGGTCAAGTGTCATCATGGGGGATTTCTCAGTAAAAGAAAAATCTATTTTAATAATGGTACCCTTCACCATTATTTTGCAAGAACCATTTATTAATCATTACAGATGACTGTCAAGAGCTTCATTAACTGATAGCTTTCTACACATCAAGGGCAGGGGTCAAACATTTCATTTTCAGGAATGAAGCCAGATAAGGGTCACACCATTACATTATCAATGTTCAGAGTCTCTTTTTTTTTTTAAATTAGGTGCTCTTTGTTGTTTCAGGTAAATTTCCTGGAAGACAGTTTGAGGGCAGAGGACTATGAAAAAGGAGACAGCAGGACCAAAGGAGCCAGGAAGCCACTGTCCACCTTCAAAGGCCTTCTGCTAGATGTTAGGTAGGTCATCTTGCATTTGTTATTTTGCACACCACTGACAGCTGTTTGTGGTTGAATTGCAGTTAGAAGGGAAAACGAGGGGTTGTCTACACACCTACATGAGCAAGCTCGCAAACACTATATTGATGCAATAAAGTGAACTGTTGACAATCAGCAGATGGATTTTTGAAAGTGGTTTACTTTTGGAAATCATGCTATAATCTCATATCTACTATCACTTGGGATCTGACCGGGACCCTTCTTTTCAAGCAGTCTCAGTCTGGTTGTTTAGCACCAGAGATGGATTGACAGGTTTCACAGCAGCCTAAACTAACTACACTAACTAGACAGAGAGTTTTTTTTCAAAACCAAAATAAACAGGTTAGGTATCTGGTATCTAGGCATCTGGTCTTGTTCTGGCTGTACCTGTACTCATCTGGGGTTGTATATGCACAGTATCCAGCTTCTCTGCTCTGCAGTTACATCATAATTACAGTTTTCAATTACATTATCATTAGTCCATCACCTGTTACCTACATTTCTGCCTATCTCCACCCCAAAGCTTGTTCAGGTTTTGTAACGTGGCTGACTGCACACTCATTCCCCTCTGAATAAATGTACACTGAACTGAACATTATAGCCTTCATGCAGGTAAGATTATTGCTGTTGTATGATACAGAATTAGTTTTAGCTAGGCGTACCTAAGGATCTGGCAACTGAGCATATGTGAATTGTGCAGCCATACACAAAAAGACCAATATTAATTGCTTTGTTCTTGATAACGTATTGACAACGATGTTCTCTTCATGTATTGGCTCAAAGCCTAAAGTCATTGATGTATTTACCTTTTTATAGCCCAATTGATCTGATCACATGTGTGCAGGAATTAAGTATGCTGCCAATCAATTGTTTAGTGAGAGAACAGGCCATTGATCAATTAACCTTTACAAGAAGAGCACTTATCACTTCTTGCACGTGTTGTCAAACACATCATATTTTCTTGTTTTAACTGAATGTCAAAGAGGTGTATTGCAAAGGAGTACAGCAATCGCACCAAGATGTGGTTGTTTCTTAGGTAAATAAATACTTAGCAGTGCATTCACACACCGTATGATATTACTCCTTATGTAATGAATAGTGTTTGACCGTTGAGTTCTGTTTTTACAGAGTAATTGCTTTGATGTAAGGGGTTTGACGGCTCTGAGCTGTGAATTATAGTGATAAACAGATTTAAATGAGCCTTAAATGCAATTATGTTTCTAAGCTGTGTTAGCCTTAACTTTGATGGGGCTTTGATCTTGTGTTTGCCAAAGGTTTACAGAACCCAAAGACTCCCTCTGAGCGCAAGCAAGCACCAGACTTTTCAGCTTTTTTACTGGGGAAAAGAACACGCAAAGACTTGAAAAGGAAAAATATACCTTTTGTTCTTAGGAGTTTTAGTCCATGAAACATAGCCAAGCTGCATCAATGAGAAGCTTTGTACACATGGTGCAGATATTCTAATCCATTTGCTAATTTCTTCATGACAAAGTTTAAAGTCCTCCGTGCAAAAAGTCTTCACTGAGGCTGAATTCATCAAATCACATACTATTTATAGCCAAGTTAGACTGTTGCAAACTTGCTTAGAGGAAGCATTGAGTGCCAGTCACGAGTGTCAGAGAGCAATGCAGAGTGCCTCATCTTCAGATTTTAGGCCACAGATTTGAACTTGAATAGCCTGTTTCTGCTACCGTATACACATCTTGTCTGTAAAAACTGTTTGACTTTCAGACAAGACAGGATTATGAACAAGGAAAACATGCTCATCACATATGTACTCACATACTTACTATTGTGTGTAAGTTGGTCTGTGCTAAAATGATTAATTGCAAAATATTTATTTGAAATAAGGCCATTAAGGTGTTTTTTTCTATGTTGTCTAGACAGTAGTGAAAAAAAATTACCATATACAGGTGTTTAACAGTGGCCCACAACTCAATGTTGTCCACAGGGAACCCATTGTAGGGGGATTTAGTCTTGGAAGGTATGTTGTTGTTGTTGTTGTTGTTGTTTTTGGGGATTTTTGGCCACATCTAGATTTATGTAAACATGCTTGACAGTCATCCGAGAGGAGCTCGGAGTAGAGCCGCTGCTCCTTCGCGTCGAAAGGAGCCAGTTGAGGTGGTTCGGGCATCTGGTAAGGATGCCTCCTGGGCGCCTCCCTAGGGAGGTGTTCCAGGCACGTCCAGCTGGGAGGAGGCCCCGGGGAAGACCTAGGACTAGGTGGAGAGATTATATCTCCAACCTGGCCTGGGAACGCCTCGGGTCCCCCAGTCGGAGCTGGTTGATGTGGCTCGGGAAAGGGAAGTTTGGGGCCCCCTACTGGAGCTGCTGCCCCCGCGACCCGACACCGGATAAGCGGTCGAAGATGGATGGATGCTTGACAGAAATCATGTATTTGAAAGTATGCTTTAGTTTTTTTAGCTGCAAAAGATTGCTGAAGCAGATAGTTAAGGTGTAAATGTCTGCATGTCCCAGGATAATCAAGACACGTGAATTGTAGCAGTCCAATTTGTATTAATGAGATACCTAATAGAAAAACAACAAAGTGATTTGTGAAGCAAATGGGAACTCCTATATGCGTACTAAAGTGCATAAAGAGACACTTTAGAACGCAAAATGACTGTAGTTAAGGACTTGAGCCTCTGCTTTCCATCCTAATGTAGCTCAGGTCTCATAATGTGTGTTTGTTTTTTTTTCCCTTAAGCCCCGCAGAGGAACTCAGCTTTGGTTCTGGAGAGACAGAGAAAAAGAGCCTCATTATCCTGAACAATGTAACCAAAAATCAAGTAGCCTTTAAGGTGAGTGTGAAGGCACTCACATACATGTGTATGCCTGAACCAGTGTGAGATGACAGAACATGTGATTAGTAGAAAGTTGAAGTCATTTGTTAAGCAAATTTGCCAAACATTAACTGGTTCCAGCTTCTCAAATATAAGGATTTGCTGCCTTTTTATATATAATTGTAATTTTTTTTGAAGATGTCAACATGAGCTGTGGGAAGGTGTCTTTCCCTTGTTTTTGCATTTTATAGAAATATTATTTATGAAAGTTGCCTCTGGTGTCTTCACAGGTACGGACCACAGCACCTGAGAAGTACAGGGTGAAGCCCAGCAACAGCAGCTGTGACCCAGGAGCTTCAGTAGATATAGTGGTGTCTTTACATGGAGGTACTGCACTTCAGCGCTGCACTGTACCCCACTCACAACAGCTGTCGAAATGCTGAACTTCAGAATAATCAAGTGGTCTGGTCTTTTACCTTCCCAAAGTGCCGGAAGCCACTTTTCTTTGCCTGACATACATATTTCAAAACTGATAAAAGAATCATCTCCTCAAGACAAACCATCAGACAACTAGCAGTGCTGTACGAGTTAAGACATTTTATGGCCTTCAAGCTCTGAAATGTCAGCTGTAGGTCATGATGTCAAAAAACTTGCTTGCTTTTCTTCTCTAGCTTTTATGCTGTGGTGTTTTTTTTCCATTACTGTACTGTCCAGCACAGACGTTTTTAACATAGTCCCTTTGTTTCTGTTAGAAAGGTTTGGGGTTTATGGTTTTGTTATGGATTTTAAACAACAATTTCTTTCACATGAAAGAAACCTAACCCTTCCTGTTTCTGTTTTTTTTTCTTCTTCTCCAAATGGTATTGGCTTGCATGCTTTTTTTGGTTAAATGTTGCCGGAATGTTTCTGTGCAGGTTCTCAAGCTTCTCCACAGGACAGATTTTTGGTAATGGCTGCCGAGATGGACAATGCTGTATCACAAGAACTTTCACAGTTCTGGAAAGAAGTACCTAAAACCAAGGTCATGGAACACAGGTATGCATATGTGCTCTTTGTTTAGCCATGTCTAATTATGTGAAAGAATTTGCACACTGGTCTGTTGCTACGGCCTCATTACAGCCGTGACAGTGGACTGGTAGGCTGCATATCACCCCGATGGCCTCCGTTCATTATATTGCTACTTTCCAACAGATTGCGCTGTCATGTTCTGGAGAGCGTCAAACCACAAACACTAACTCCTCTCAGAGACAGCCCTGTGGAGACCGGGACCAACGGACAGCAGGAATTAAACTCTGCGGTAAGTTCTGGTGGAAGAGAAGCCTTGTTACAGTACTCATTATCTTTAAGTCCCAATATATATTCGTTCATTCAGATACTTTTGACCACCATTATAGATTTCTTAGACTGCCATCACTGTTTTAAAACAAATTGTTCATAACGTGTAGGCTGAGTTAGGTTGTGTAATCTGTTGGTGGTCATCACTATAAATGTCTAGTATAACACAAGTTAACTGGTTAACTACTTTCTTAAAGGTTTAGTTCAACATTTAAAAGAGTTAGATGAGAAAACCCACAAATCTGTGGGTTAAATATGGAGCTGGAACAGAGGGGCAGCTAAATTAGCTTAGCATAAAGACTAGAAACGGGGGAACCCTAAGCTTTGCTCAATCAATAACATTAAAAAAAAAAAAAAAAAAAAACTTTTGAAGTCACCTCTAAAGTTCACAAATTAGCACTTTCTATCTTGTTCAATCTGTATGTTCCAGTAACAACGTTTAGCCTCTCTGCTGATTGCCTCACGTACTTCTGTTTATGTATGATTTAAACAAAACAAACGCATACATTTTTGGTGGTGCAAGTTGGCATATTTCTGAAGTTTAGAGAAGGCCAGGCTAGTTGTTTGGCCTCACTTCCAGTCTTTAAGTTAAGATAAACTAAGCCTCTCTGCTCAAGCTCACACAGACATGATAGTGGTATCAACCTTCTCATCTTCTTTAACTCTTGGCAAGCAACCAAATCTGCCTATTTTACACTATTTCTTTAATTTAATGTACTTATCTACCTAATTTGTTTTCATGGCTTTCATTGCAAGGGTATTACATTTATAAACCAGGTCAGTGATCTAGATTTTATCTCACCAGCTCATGCGATTGATGACCTGCAATGCACGAATGGAGCAGAAGCTGAATACATGTCTGTGGGTGCAGAAGGTCATTATTGGCTTGGTGCTGGTCCTTGTGGGGCTGAACCTTATGTGTCTCCACGTGCTGAGTGCTTCCCAGCAGCCATCCTGACCTCCCAGAGCTCCCTCCACCTGCATATGTCGACCACAGACACACAGACGCTTCCAGCAGGGCCACAGTCAGGCTGCTGTCATGGAGGGGAGGAAAACGGACTTTAGGGACATGCGAGTTGATGTGGAGTTAATATATGAAGAGCTTGTACTCGTCTCTTGAGGCTCTTAAGAGTTAATACAACAGAGACACTCAACAATGTGACATCAAATCATTAATGTATTTTTAAAGACCAATCGTGAAAAAATTTGTATTTATTACAAAAGACTAAGTACGTAGGAAGAATTAGTTACTTTTGTGATCAGAATGTACAATTTTTTTTATATATATTATATAAATCTACAGAGTTTAAAATAAACACTTTTTGTCAACTTCACTTTTGTTGAACATGTTTTTCTCCTTGTATAGTCAGGTCAGATCATCTAAGAAGAGCATCTACACACCCGCCTTTATCCAGAGATGTAGATGTTTCGATCACTCAGTAGTCCTATTTGGCATTAGTAGTCACACTCATTAATAAACCCTCATTAGTACAGCAGCGTCTAATTGAAAACATTGCTGTGTATGACCTTACTAAACCTCTCCACACTCAGACCAAGGAGCCACAGGAGATCTCTGTCTCTACTATCTCCTCTATTTGTTTTTAATTACCCCTACACTGCCAAACTAAAAATACCAAAGCAATTAATGGAGTACAAGGACATGGCACAACCCACTTGTAGCTTAGTGGGAAGCACTGATATCTATAACAAGATCCAGCTCTGAGCAATCAGGACGTGCGCCATCGCACTAGGATTGATCACAATTGGGTTATTAGATGTGCTGTCTGGCATCAACATTTGCAGATTGTTTGCAGTAGGTGGTGGCTGCATGCATGCGAGGGATGATTTAGAATGGCTCATGCAGTAATGGGTGAACTAATCCTGCGTAGATTATAAACACTGGGCTGTTTTGGGGAGCTGTAAAATGTTTATTCCCTTAAGATTACATTGCATTCCTTGTTCTGTAACTCATTTATATGTTAGTGACAACCCTTCATATGGTTGTTCTTATAAAACCTCCCCATTAATAGTTGTTTGTTGAAGGAATTGGTTTTAAGTGAGCATGTGCACTGAATGTAAAACTTGCATAAAGTAATTCACTTCATCTCTCAGTAAGAAATGCGTTTTGCACTATTTGGGTAGTAAGTGCCTATGCACTAAAAAAAAGAAACATGGGGGTTAATGGTGTGTTTGCCTCCAGAGAATAAAAGTAAAAGCTTTGGTATCACACATAGGTGGACAGATTTTAAGTGCATCTGAGTGCCAAGCAGTACCTGACTGAACTCGGTCTGAAGTCGATCAGATACACTACGCTGCACTGCACAGAGCCAAACAACACGAACATCAGTGAAGCAACAATGACTGAAGTGGAAAATTATTTGAGCAGTCATGTGATGCAGTTTCCTAGATAGACCTTTCTCACCTGATTGCCTATTTGTCAGTGATTGCTTACAGTGGATTCCATAAGTCTTTTCCAGTAGCTTCAGAAGCTCCCCCACGGTATTGATTTAACATTAAACACCAGTTAAATCAAAACCGCTTCAATGTGCGGCTGGCCCCAGGCACTCATGCAATGTTTGAGGGGGACGGTGATTACGTTCAAGTAGCGAATTGGGACAGGGGGTAGATGGAAAGTCAATGAGTGCTGCATTTAACAAGGAGAGTGTGGGTGTTGAGCATCTGTTGCTTTTAGCACCACGGAGAGGATGTTCAGATGTTCATGTTGCTGAACTACAATGCCCTTTCATCTCTATAAATGACCATACATCAATGCCTATAATACAGTGGTGCTGAGCATTACTCAGCTCTCATAACTATAGTAACACACAAATGGTATGGTCTTTACTCAGTAAGAACATACCATATTAAAAAGGTTTATTCTCCATCTTCACTATTTTCCTTGCCATTTCAATATATCCTAAACAAGTTTTCTGCTCTTCCTCCTTGTGGGGTCTGTCAGCCCCACTGATTGGCTGCATGCACAGACAAACGCACAGGCCAGAGGTCAGATAGCCCAAGGATGGTGACCGCTGACGGGCTGCTAGGTGCTTTTAAACATCACCAATGAAGCCGCTCACTCACACTCAATATTTATGTAAGTTATGGGTACAAAACTGTTGAGAGAATCAAGAAGAACCGATAGATCTGCTTTCCTTTGTGTTACATGCTCCTGCTTCAGGCAGCCAATAGATGATTACCATGAAGAAATCGGACAGCACATCTTAAATACTAGATTTGGTCAATGGAAAGAAGTAGGAGAAGTTGGATAGTATCATCTGAATTAATCAGAATAGTACATTGGATAGATCACGGTTTTATCTTTGTTGCAGTGCCCGCACTCCCATTCAGGTAATAATAATACGTAATATTGCACCACAAGCAAATTAGAAGCTAATAAATGCCTCGCACCAATGCTCATCCCCGTGTTCGTGAGAAATGGAGTTTTGCAAATGTTTATTATGTTTGATGTAGGAATGTGTACCTGTGGATTCACTCAACTTTAAGGAATGTGGTGTAACTGGATCATAACTTATTCATTCATACAATGAATGCTTACTTTTTTACAGTTGTGTTCGAAATAATAGCAGTGCCTCAACAGCAGCAAGAAAATCACTGGTTTTATTAACATTTCAAACTCTATACCCCAGATAAGTTTCTGGGGGGTAAAATAAAGGTATAGAAAACCAACAAACCCAACAGGACAGCCATGCATACTGTGGATTCTGTGAAATTGAATGATTAACTGAAAAGGGTGTGTTCAAAAAAATAGCAGTGGTGAGTTCAATTAGAGAGGGCATCAATTAGGAGGGTATTCTGGGAAAAAAGGGTGTTAACAGGTGATCCGTATTTAAGGATCAAGACAACTGGCATGCTGGCTGTGCATTTCTCCTGAAAAAACAATGAAAATGGGTCGTTCAAGACACTGTTCTGAAGATGAGCGTTTCCTAATAAAAAAATTGATTAAGAAGGGAAAACATACAAAGAGGTGCAGAAAATCATTGGCTGTTCAGCTAAAATGATCTCAAATGCCCTGAAATGGGAGCAAAAAACTGAAAAACGAGGAAGAAAAAGAAAGACAACCCCTCGAATGGACAGAAGAATAGCCAAACTGGCGAAGACTCAGCCAATGATGGGATCCAAGAGGATCAAGCAAGACCTTCAGTTGACAGTGAGTACTGTGACAATCAGAAGACGTCTTATTGAGGTTAACCTTCCAGCAAGAAGCCCCCGCAAAGTCCCACTGCTGAGAAAAAGACATGTGCAGAAGCGTTTACAATTTGCCAAAGAGCACATTGACTGGCCTGAAAAGAAATGGCATAATATCTTGTGGACAGATGAAAGCAAGATTGTTCTTTTGGGTCTAAGGGTCACAGGCAGTATGTCAGACGCCCTGCAAACACAGAATTCAAGCCACAGTACTCACTGAAGACCATTAAGCATGGTGGTGCAAGCATCATGATATGGGGATGTGTTTTCATACTATGGTGTTGGTCCGATTCACCGCATACAAGGGATCATGGATCAGTTCCAGTACATCAGGATCCTGGAAGAGGTCATGCTGCCATATGCTGAGGAGGAAATGCCGTTGAGGTGGACCTTTCAACAGGATAATGACCCCAAACACACCAGCAAGCGAGCAAAAGCATGGTTCCAGATGAACAAGATTCAACTGATGGAGTGGCCAGCACAATCCCCGGACCTTAATCCCATTGAAAACTTGTGGGCTGACATAAAAAGTGCAGTGCATGAGGCAAAACCAAGAAACGCTGAGGAATTGTGGAATACAGTGCAATTATCCTGGGCTGCAATACCTGTGGAACGATGCCAGAAGTTGGTTGACTCCATGCACCACAGATGTGAAGCAGTCATCGGAAACCGTGGTTTTGCGACAAAATATTAGTTTAGGATACTCAGCTAGGTTCACTTATCAAGAATTTCTTTGTTTGTACAGTACATTTTTGAGTTTCCAAGGAAAGATGGCAACACTGCTATTCTTTTGAACATGCCATTTCTTACTTTATTTGAAATATTATTATTATTATTTAAGTTTTGATGACTTTGCGCAATTGTTTTGCTTTGGAATAGAATGTACTGTGTCCCCAATGTATCTGTGTTCATTAAAGTACAATTTCTTTGAAGAATTTTGACATTTACTCATTTTTCTAAAGGCACTGCTATTATTTCGAACACAACTGTATATATGGTGTGTTTTGTCGCTGTATACATTGTGTTCACGTAATGTATAGGTGTTTATTGTTTGCTTGATCTTTGTACTGTCTTCTTTTTCTTTCAAAAATACTCTTTGGAGGGGGGGGGCAGCTTCTAGTATACCCAGTGAGAGTGTTCGCCCCACATTGGCTAAGTCCTGCAGCGGCCTGGTTTTAAGCAGCGGCCCTTTTCTGTGTGTCACCCCCCATCTCTCTCCACCTTTCATGTCTGTCCCCTGTCATTTTAATAAAAGGGAAATGCCCCAAAAAACAATCTTAAAAAAAAAAAAAAAAATACACTTTGTGAAAACAGCTTATATTTCACAGAATCATTTGCATAATATCTTTACACATCCTGTTCACAACCACAAACCTATTACATTCTTTGTTGGGAGTGACAATCCTGTTTTTTGACAGTGCGCATGCTTGTACATTAACTGGTACATTTATATATCTCATATTAAATATCTGTAGGCAAATTATACAGTGCATGCCTTAAATAGCACTGTATGTACAACTGTATAATGATTTTATATTTGTGTTTAACAATCTTTCATTATTGCTTTACAATCAAAAGCAACACATTCAAAGACAACAGAAATTCTTAACCTAAGAAAGAGGGAAATGAAAGAGAGAGGGTTTTTTTACTAACTCAAACCTCTGGTTTGTGAGCACTGGATGCTGACTCAGTAACTAGTTTGCATGACCATGCTTGAAATTATTAGTAAACATAGCAGCCATCCATCCAGAGGGAGGCACCTACGATATGTAATATCTTTGATTTAAAATAATGGACAGATTGTTCTCGTTTTTATTATTTACTGCAGCACAAAACCTATATTTGTGAAATCCAATCTCTCTATTGATGTGTTCGGATTTGTTCTTTTTTTTTCTGTTAAAAAAAATGTTGCTATGTACCCTGCAAGGACTAAAAACACTAAACTATTTCCAGTACGAGGAAATTCAATCTACGTCTAAATGAAAAATCAATACAGCAGCATCAAAAACAGAAATTTTAGTTTCAAATAACATAAAATACAATATTAGCTGAATGTGGAGGCTTGTGTAATCTAAAGAATATTGTTTCAGTTTATTAAACCTTATTTAACAATAGTAATGCAACATTCATTAGACCTTATGAGTCTATAGTCTCATTTTAAATGTGTATTTATTTCATGTTTATGAACACTTGATGATAAAAAAAATCCCAAAAGGAAAAATTCACATAAAAATCCGGATTGAGCTTGAGAATTTGAGTTTGCTTACAAAGGTCTATAACAGAAAGGAGAAATAAAGTTAACTACTACCATGACCATGAGCTATGATGTAATCTTCTGACTGCAAGATTATGCAACTGCACCCCCTACTGACCTAAAAGTTAAGGGCTCAGAATCAAACACTGTTATTTAGTGCATCAGATCTCCCCCTGGGTCTGATTGGTAGAGAAGATAATGTCTCACTTTTGTGGGAAGGTGAAGGTTGGGAATCCCACCCAGTCTCTGCTTGCCCAGAGTTTTCCTGATGTACAGCCGGCACAGCTGCATTAGAGGAGACACTCCTGGGCAGGCGTCAGGGCAGAGCAGCAGGAGCCGTGATAGAGAGATGTTTTGATTATTAGCTACTGCTTTGCTTAGGGCACCAGCCTAATGTAAAGGCCGTCAGAGTACCTGGTTAGTTTAGGATTGAATACCTCCTGCTTGTCTCAACATCCTCTCCACCGGGCTGTTGGAAGGTGCGAGGTCCAGTGGCTGTTTGCCCTCGGAGTTCCTGAGTGAGCGATCGGCCCCGTGTTCAAGCAGGACTGACACCATCTCAGGACTGGACAGACGGGCAGCAATGTGCAGCGGCGAGTCACCAGACACACTACTGTTTACACTGGCACCTGAAGGAGAGCAGAGACCAGTGAGGTATGATGTCATCATAATACTGTACATAACTCTCTGACAGTTCAGTTTAAGCTTTTCTTCTCCTATGGCAGAGCAACCTTTATCTTCTTTAATGCTTACATAAAAAATGTTTGGGCCATTTTCTAGCAAGACTATATGTGTGTGTGTGTGTGTGTGTGTGTGTGTGTGTGTGTGTGTGTGTGTGTGTGTGTGTGTGTGTGTGTTTGTATGTGTGTGTGTGTGTGTGTGTGTGTGTGTGTGTGTGTGGTGTGTACTTTAAGTAAAACATAGCATGCATCTTATACAAGTAGAGTCCTGTGAAATGCTAAGTAAATTTCCACAAGCGCTGTATTCAAGTATAATTATGAGATACCTGTGCTTTACTTTAGTATTTTGATGCCACTCAATAGTCTCTAGTAGCAGTAAATAGAAATACTCAAGTAAAGTACAAATTTGTACTTCAGTAAATGTACTTAGTTACATTCCTGTGCTTTTGTATAAATTAAATCACCCAACAGTTTATAATATAGTATCAACTATTATGAGCTAAATAGCTCAATATTAAACTACTGCTTTCACATCATTGCATTAACAATAAAGAACTAATACTATAACTATATAAAATATAATAATACTATAGATAGAAGAAGGGCCACACTACAATAAAAGGAGCCATTGTGCACAATTAGTACATTACATCTGGTGCTTTAAATTTTGCTGATGATATTGTTTTTATTCTTTTACTTTTACTATACAATTTTGAAAGCAGAACCTTGACTTGTAACAGAGTATTTTCACACCGTGGTATTTTGTTTTTACTTGAGTAAATTATCTGAGTACTTATATGAGATAGATAGTTCTATCACTGGAAACAAGTTGTCGTGGTTTGGGGTAGTAGCAATGTTATTTAGGCCATGTGTTTGTTGTCACTGGCTTTACTTTATGCATACACATTTTTTTTATTTTTTTTGCAGACTTCACTACTGTATATGTGTTAATAATATCTGCAATATTAACCAGTTGTTTTCATTTGAATTTACTTTTCTTCTGACCATGTTAAAACTTGGTAACTCCTCCCTATGACATAAACTGAGCTTTGATGAAGGTTTTACAATACAGAAATTAGGATAAAACATTGTTATTACATCTAATAAGCAAATATGTCATGTGGTATTATGTTATATAGGTATGGGTAAGATGTGTATTCACGTTAGACTTCTTATGAACAAACTGTTATAAAAGTCCAATATTAATACAATTAATAGTCTCCTCGTTAACTTAAACCCATTCAGAGAGGTTTAAAGTTAAAGACATTCTTACCAAGTTGAAGCAGTTTCCACACAGAACTCAGATGCTGATTAGAGCAGGCAACGTGGAGAGGGAAACCTGATTGGTCAATATACTGATCCACATCTGCTCCGTGCTGGACAAGAGGCTCAATGCACTCTGTGTGACCTAGACAGAGTTATCACAATCATCACAATGTAAAGTACTTCAAAGGACGTGCTTTGAAAATCTGCGTGTGCTTGTGCATGGCATCCTGGGGGAAAATGTGCAATCATTTTACTTTGCAGCTTAACACAACACCGTCTTTTGATACATTTCTCACATCTTCTCTGATGTTTTGGCACTCTTAGTGCATTTTGTAGGGATGGACAAAGCGGGTTCAGCCTAGATTGTCTGTGCATATGCAGTGGAATGTGACCTCTAACCTTTGGCTACAGCCCTGTGGATTGGAGAGCTGGTGTGGCTGGTCCCCCGGGGAGTCGCTCCTTGTTGAAGGAGCAGTGACACACAGGTCACATGGCCCCGGGAGCAAGCTTCTGACAGGGGCGTTTGTCCATCCACCGTCGAACTGTTTACCTGACATGGGTAAATATATTTTTGACACAAATCTTTTTTTTTTTTTTTTTTGCAAGTACCTGTAAAGTGATAATAATTTAACAAAACAGAAGCAGTAATGAGTTGAAGCATTAATGTCACAAACAAACCCTCCACTGATTATATTTATACAATATTTACTGTGGATTTGCTATCAGACACGTAGTGCACTGTGGCGGAGTAACAAGTCAGACTTTGTATCTTCAGATTTGTTTTTGTTAATGTGCATGCATGGATGTTTCTGCATGTTCTTTGTCTGTGTGTTGGGTTAATATCTTACTAATATGCACCAAAACAAGTTAAACCCAGCAATAGTTGATTGGTTGCCTCCTAACTAGAGATTTAGGAGTATCTTTGAAAGAAAGACACAAAACATAGTTTTTCTCTAGGATCATCTTGGGTTTAGTTATATATTCCCCCCCCAAAAAAATAAATCCCAACCAGATAATGATGCCTTACTGACATTTGCCCCATTTTCCACCAGAAGCTTGGCGCAAGCCATGTGGCCTTGTAAACATGCTCCATGGAGAGGAGAGACCTGGTTCAGAGTGTTCAGATTTACACATGTACCCTGTGAATGAAGCACAACACACAATAGATTAACTGGAATAGTGTAGATGCACTTTAGGAGTTTTGCTCCAAAATAAACTATTCATAACACAATGACATACGAGTTCAAAGTCTGCTCCTTAAGACATCATCAAGAATCAATATTCTAAATAAAACTTCTCCTAATGGATGCATGTTATGATGAGCTCTTCATGCAGTATACTGTAACCTACTAAATCCCATTACACTTTACCTGATCAATGAGTCTCTGCAGAGCAAGGACATGTCCATTAAAGGCAGCATTGTGAATCGGGGACCAGTCACATTCAAAATCTAGGTGTGCACATTAAAAAGTCAACCACAATTCACCCAGTGTCGTCCTTTCAAATAACACAAATATGCATTAAAATGACATGGTGAAATGGGTTGTGCAAGGCAGTAAATACACCCCAGCTGCAGTGTCAGCATATGCTGCCTGTTGCTACTCACCACTCATCAGAGGGTTGGAGAAAAAAACAGCAGTTCCACTTTGACCTGTGGTGTCTCGCGGAGTCTCTTTGTCTCCAGCAGACATAGTTCACAGCTCTGTTCCAAAAGCTGTTTTATGGCCAGATTGTTTCGCCTCATAGGTTTCTGTAACAGAGACTGTACCGTGTGTTGCTCCAGGTCAAAAAGAGATTTGGTCCCCATCTGTTTTCAGTGTTTTTATGCTATGATGTCATTTCCTCTTTGACAAAGAAGTTGCCTACAGGAAACAGGCTGGTTAAATAAAGCGGTTGGTTCTCAACCAATGAAGGTGCAGAGGGAGTGAGAGTGGGCCCTGTTAGGCAGGTTTATAATTTGAGTGTAATTTGACACTGTACAGCCACACCCATCCTCTCCAGCAGAAGCTGGGCGGTGTGGAGTTGGGTGAGGATGAGTAAAGCTGACGGAAAGGAATAAAACCTGCATGGATAAAGTTCTGCTCCGATCTAAAGTACTATTGGTCATAATGAGTTCCTACATTTATAGATACTGTTATCATTTGTTTATGTTTATATTTCTTTATATATATTTTCCATATATATTATGTATATATATAGAAAATATATATATATATTTTCTTCTTCTGTGTCTGATTTAGGATAACACAGCATCACTTTTTAAACTCCTTTTAGGTGTTTCAACTTTTTGTCCTTGGCTTGACTTTCATTGAAAAATGTTAGCAGTTGCTCTACATTAAATTGTTAGATAAAAGCAGCTTTTAACTTTTTTTTAATGTGTCTCAGCAATGATGTTTCTGCCACTGCACAGATGTCACAGTTTTATTTCCAGACATTTGAAGTCCAAAATGTGTTTTGCACATTGTTACTTTACCTGTTTGACCTTCCCTGTGGATGATGTTTGTGCAGAGCTTGACACCAGACGGCTGTTTTCACATTCATCAGTGTAAAGAGGGAATGTTTCTCTTTGCTCACCTTAAATATCGGAGTTTGATTTTGATGATTTTGTGACTTCAGTGTGATGTGGAAACTTGAAACCTCTTTTCAGACAACGGCATTGTGTCTTGTGTCTAACAGTTCAACTTTTGAAAGACTAAATATGTGTATGTTCATGGTTTCTGGACGTTTCAAAGAAGCAGAACAAATACAGTTATTTAAATAATGTATAAGTATTTTTTTGTGATCAAATTTTAATTTATATAGTAAATACTTTTATATTTTTATTTATTTAGACACTATATGTATAAGTATTTTTAATCTAATATTTATCTAACATAATGAACATATTATATTTCCAAGCAAAGTATTTTGATCTGTCTTAGAACGTGTCTGGAGGGGATCTTTAATTGCTTTTTACAGGTACATGAGATTTCTTACTTAGTTTTATTCATTGTCATTTAATTCTAAATGAACATGGTTTATTTTCATTTTGTGATGGCAATGACATTTTGTTTAGATAACAGTGAAAGAAAATGTCCCAAAAATAAAAGTTGTTTTAGTTCCATGTAGTCAAAAGTGATCTTAAAGAAATGAATAGTATTGCTTGCTTTGAGAAAAAATAAAAAAGTGTAGTAAAACACTGAACCCCTAGCAGCTCTGGTGATAAACTAACCTGACCTATGACTTCCCTTACATTGTAGCACACAACTTCTGTATCTTGATAATGAAAAAGAATAGAATATAAAAAGTGTAATTGTCATTGGACAGCAGCTGTCCATTGAAATAATTCTGCAACTCACCCTCAGTAGTACACAAATAAACTGACAGTACCCATAAAGGCAAAAGACACAGAATAAAAAAAAACAATAAATATAGTAATAACAATAATAAAAATCAGATATTGCACATTTGTATTTGCAGAAAGACTGCTGTTGCACCGTTATTTGTTAGTGTTCATAAGTCTGGATGTGCGGGCCTTCATGGACCTGTATCGCTTCTCAGAGGGCAGCAGGGTGAAAAGGTGATTGGCTGGGTGGGAGAGGTCCTGCGTGATGCTTTTGGCCCGATGCAACTATAGCCCTGTAAATGTCTTCAAGGGTGGGTAGTTGTGTGTTTATGATACCCTGTGCAGTTTTAGTGAAAAAATCCAATTCCGCCAGTTTTGTTATGAAACTTACTCCTGTGCTTACTGATCTGGCCTAGTGGTAGTGCTTTATGTGTTTTATAAATATACAGTACTACAGCAATATGTAATGGTAGTAGCTATGTCTTTCCACACACAGCTATTACCAAATGCAGGGCAACATCATTATATGTTGTGTTTTGGGCACTACAATCACATTGTATGCCGACCAGCAGAGGGCAGCAACAGAGAGCAGACAAGCAGATATTAACTGTATTCCTCAGGGAGTTGATAATCCCTGGCAGCAGGCTACAAATTTGACGTACAATTGACTTTGTGCCTTGTCAGAGAAGGTGCGTATGGATTAGAATGCCATTGTACAAACTCAATGAATGCCCTCTCTGTAGTACTGAATAATGAAAGCCCTTGATGCTTTGTTTCCCAAATAAATCTGCTTCAAATGTCCATCCGTTTTCTCAGATCTCTGTTCAAGCAAGCAGCTCCAACAGCTGCCATGACCTCTCCTGTATCTGGACGGGATGAACGTATGCTGCATACATATTAGAATGGAAATTATATCAAATACAGGCTCTTGATCCTGGTGCAAGTCTCAGCTAACCTTTGTAAGGGCCTTGTCATCAAGAATCTGGTGATGGGACCCATTTATTTGCAAGCTTTTCATTTCTCTTTATTCACAAAGCATTTACTTTTGTTGCACAGGTCTGACATGTCATAACTGTCTAAACAAAGAGAATACAGGACATTGTTTGGATTTTGTGTTCATGTGCAAATCAATCATTTTATAAGACTGATACAACATACTATGCATGCTTTCTGGATTAAAACTTAAGAGTCAGTCTAACAGTCTTATCAAAGCATAACACAGGCTCTTTTATACTGTAATCCATGTGGAAAACTATACAGAAGTCCGTTTCTGTTATCACAAAAAACATGAGCCACAAATAGCACAAGTGGTCGATATAGAGGACAGGCAGGGTTATCAAGCTGGTCTCCCATTGCAGATGTTTCACAGAGTTTGGCCCACATCACCTCCAAAAGGCTCAACATACATTTATGTTATGGTATCCCAGATTGCAACCGCACACAGTGAGGAAAATAGGACGGATGGGTGGCCTTTAGCCAACCACATTTACCCAATCACGATCTAAATTCCAAATTTTAGTGCTTTGTGTTTCTGTTTTCTGATGCACAACCAATCCTAGCAACAAAGTAAGCGTTATTATGTAATGATTGATTGATCGTTTTGCTATGATAAAAAATCCAGATTATATTCTGTATATTAAATATTAAAGTTATTATATAGACCTGTATGTAGCTTAATGATTTTTTCCTCAGGGGTAGAATCAAGTATATGAAATTAAAATGTCCTATTAGAATTTTATTTGAGTGTATTTTTATCAAGGATACTGAAGAGGCCAAGTATCTACTGCAACATACTCTGCTTAAATTAACTAATTAAAATATACAGTAGCTTGCTGAACCACCTCACTTCCGACCTAAATCACACAACAGTCCTTTGTCGGCTTCTTGCATTGTGGCACAGTTAAACTACAACTGCAGGGATTAAATAGAAGCACATGATGATTCAACCCCGTGATTTCTCAGAGTCGGCTCATTTACCCAATCATTTCCTCTCCTTTTTTGTCTTTTTCTTTTTCTCCTTATACCGCAGCCCGCTTCTTTATTTCTCTCTCCAACTCTCTCCCCCAGTGCGTAATGGCTTCCCCCCGGCTGGAGACTTTCTGCTGCCCGAACCGGGACGCAGCGACAGAGTTTGTGGTCACCTTCCAGCCCGTCTTGTTCGGGGCTTTAGGTCTTGGAAGCGCGACTCTGAGTCTCATCTTTGCTGTTTTACAAATTCTGCCAAAACGCAAGGGATACAGAAGACTCGGACAGTACCCGCTGCCAAGGCCCGCGTCCTCCTCACGGATATTGTTCATCATCAGTATATGTGACATACTGGGATGCACAGGTAAAAAAAAACAAAAACTAACTACTGGTGCAGGCCGAATGTTTATCACAGCTGAGAGAAAAGAGAGAAAAGTTTTTTTTTACTACGCGGTGTTGCTTGCTGGATCAAGTTATGCACGCAAATATGTTGTTTTTAACCCTTTAAATGCACCACATTTTGCCCATCTGACCTGCTTATGCAAACGGAAAGAACACAAACAACTTTTTTATAGCTATGAACCATGGTATTAACTTTGAATCTCTCCACATTTGAGCTTTTGCAACACCTTGAGTCATACAACATGTTAATACAAGTCAATAATACAAATGTTGACTCTTTTTTTAGCTGGAAACTTCAAAACTGATCAAATGCAAATCTGAGCTCAAGAGACCTGATTAAGTTTAAAGGGACAGTTCAGCCCCAAATCAAAAAAATACATATTTTGCGTCTTACCTGTAGTGCAATTTAGCAATCTAGACTGCTTTGGTGTGAGTTGCCCAGTTTTGGAGATATCTGCCATAGAGACGGCTGCCTTCTCTCCAGTATAAAGGAACTGGGTGGCACTCACCTTGCGGTGCTCAAAATATCAAAACAAAACATTAAAAAAACTCAACTGCAATGTCTCTTTCCAGAACTTCAATTCAATTAATCAATGTATTTATTTGTCACGTGAAATCATTAATAAAAGATAATCCACAGACCTGATTGTGAGCACTTTCATGTAGGAAGTAGTTTCTTTCTACCAAACCATACCCACCAACCATGTCCCCGTGTAGAAAGAAGCGTACTTATGGACAAGAGGCTGCCTTCCTTGGCTGAGATGTAGCGCTAGCTAGCTCAGGTGAGCTAGCATCATCGGTTAGCTACAGTTACAGCCCAGCTACTGCTTTGAGCACCACAAGCTGAGTGACATTTTGTTTCATTATACTGGAGAGAAGGCATCCCTACGGCCGAGATCTCACACACTGTGCAACTCCAAACACCAAAACCCTTTAGATTAATAAATAGCTTTACATGTAAGGGGAAATATATGTATTTTAGATTTTGGGGTAAACCGTCCCTTTAAAAGTCTGAAGCAGCTCATTGAAACAAAATCATGAATCATGATCCTCACATGTGAGTAATGAATGACTCCTGACCACTGCAAACCTTTTTTTCTGTTGATTTGTATGCAGCATTGTTGTTAAAGCAACCAATTGTTACATATTTAATAACACACAAAAGGCATGGATTATTTTCAGATTGTTGCACTGCATCAGAACCACTGGGAACCTTGAGCTGGTCATTCATCACTTTACCTCTGCTCTTGGTGAAAGAGAAGGCAGATGAAGTCATATATATATAAATAAATATATATATATATATATATATATACATATATATATGTGTGTGTGTACTCAGTGCCCAGCGAGATTCATCCACAACAGCAAACTAACAGCTTGAAGCACACCCCAGACACATTTTAAAAAGAAATACACAACAGGGTGTAGTCTGCATCACATTAAGATTCTGGGAGAGCTCCCGTTGTTCCACTCCACAGTGAAGTCTCATGTAGGAAATGGAAACTCCCTTTTAAAACACACCTGGAGGTGGTTCATATTTCCATGACATAAAGCTGCTATTAAAAGGGCTCCCATGACAGAATCTAATTATTTAGCACAGTTTATAATACAGAATGTAATGATGTTTTTATTGTTAATTAAAACCAGACCAATTCAACATCCCCTGTTCATTTGTTTTGCTCTCTTTGTTTGTTCCACTTTCTTCGTCAAAGCAGGATTTGTCTAATTTGCTTAACAGTGAACAATTAGAGATCACGTGTTGTTTTCTTCCTCCAGGTATCATTGTAAGGTCATCTTTTTGGCTGGGCCTGCCCAACATCATTGACCGCGTCTCAGTGGCCAACAGCACAGAATCCTGGCCAGAGGTCTTCTGTGTTGGCAGTGCAGTACGTACTATGCTCTTTGACAAAACATTACCTTATTACGTTTCATTTTTAATGTAATTAAAGTTATACTTTTTATTGATCCCCGGTGAGGAGATTACAATTTGTGTTCACTCTGTTGTTAGAACACACTACACACAGGTCTGAAATACACACACAGGCTCAAAAATGGACAGATGTCAGAGTGAGGGGGCTGCGACTGCTGGACAGGCCTGAGCAGTGGGGGGGGGGAGCTTGCGCATCTTGGCAGTGCCCGGAGGTAAACTGGCACCTCTCCAGCTACCAGTCCACACACCGTACTTCGGTTCATACGGGGACTTGAACCAGCTACTGCCACCCCCAACCTCAACAATAAGACAGTTTGAACTTAGCCTTTATGCGAGCAAATGCACCATAGATATTGTTTAAGTACAGCTTTATGCTTGGCAGATGACAGGAAGTGGACTATATTGGAAAAACTAATTCTGTTATTATAAATCATGTGTGATCCTGGAAGATTAGGGTTTCACGCATGCTTAAAAAGCATGTGCAAAGCTAACCATAAAACAACGTTACAGATAACAGATTAACCCCAAAAGCGAGGCACAATTACTCACGCTTGTTATTGTCTGAATGATCAGAACTGTGACCTGTATAGTAAGTATTCAATTTATGTGTTACAGATGTGGATCCAGTTGTTTTTCAGCGCTTCTTTTTGGTGGACGTTTTGTTATGCTGTTGACGTCTTCCTGGTGGTTAAAACATCTGCAGGAATCAGGTAGTCATCCATTTAAAATTCATTATCACCTCATCCTCTACTTGTATAGATACATAACAAAGCAGGAAGCTTCGAACTGAGCTGAGAATATGTCATTTACAACAAGCACAACGTGTGAAACATCTTCCTCTTATGTTCACTTTGTACTATAGATGTAATGCTTCTTTTTTGTCTCATGACTCCATTTGCAAACCGTGGTTTGAATTTTGTTAACAGTCAGATTTTTGTTCTTACCACACTCCTTGTGTTTCAATGGGCTAACAGTATCCTCAAGATACAGAGCTGCAGCATGTGTTGTGATCTCAGTCTCATGACTTGTTTCTTTCCACATCAGCACCATTATCCTCTACCACATGATTACGTGGGGCCTGGCTGTGCTGTTGTGTGTTGAAGGAGTGGCCATGCTCTATTACCCCTCCATCTCTGAGTAAGACGCTTTGTTGTTTCTTTCAATGCACTGTCAAGCACCTTCTGTCAGCATTGGTCCCTGTCTTTTTCTCCTGCAAGAGCTTGAGACTATCAGAAAAGACCGTGGATAACTTGTCAATGATGACAGTACCTCTGTTTAGCACTATATAGCTGCGATTCCCAATGCTAATTTCATTATTTTGTTGCAGTTGTGAGCAAGGACTCCAGCATGCCATCCCCCACTATGTCACCACATACGCACCGATGCTGCTCGTCCTCGTAGCCAATCCCGTCTTCTTCAATCGGACCGTATCTGCAGGTCACTTCTTTGCTCTCAAATATCTGTATGTCAAATGCATTCTTCCACATTCACGGGGACTTAAATATCCACCTCTCTCATCCTTCCGATTTAGTGACATCTTTGCTAAAAGGACGACAAGGAATCTACACCGAAAATGAGAGACGGCTGGCCAATGAGATAAAAATACGCTTCTTTAAAATAATGCTGGTGTTCTTTATTTGGTATGTTACCATTCTTTATAAACGGGATAGTTGGATACTACCCTTATTTGCTTTCTTGCCAAGAGTTAGATGAGATTGTAGCTTCATATATTATTATAGACATTTATATATATTATATATACAGATTATCATACAGATTTAAGAGTGGTATCAGTCAGCAGACGGTTAGCTTAGCTTAGCATAAGGCATCTAGCGGTAAGGTTGCAGATTGAAACCAACTGAATACTTCTCCCCTCATCCCTTTCCATGCATGTAGTAGAACCTACGGTGGGCTTCAAGTAACGTAAAAACATGAAAACCCAAACACAACAGTGCGTTAGAATCCTGGCAGTGCAACATGGCGAACTTCAAGGAAAAGAACTCGCTCCATATTTAGATATGAAGGGCTCATTCTAAACTAATGAACACAAATCGAGTCTTAGTTTCAGGTGATTATAAATGAATAAAAACTTTATTATGAATATTATATTCCATTTGTGCCAATAGCTCCCCCAAAATCATATGCACTAATCTTTTAAACCATCATAAGTCATGCATTGGTTAGTGACGGCCAAATGAAGCTTTGTGAACCATTTGTTTTTCTGAGCCCACTAGATGGGGCTCTCTCTTCAACAAAGGGTTGAAAACACAGTGAATGGCCATTCATTTAACCTTTTTCTTTGAACAGAAGGGCCATCTAGTGAGCTCAGAAAATTAAGAAAATGGGTCAAGAAGCTTCATTTGGCCACCACTAACATTGGTTAAGCATTGCTTATGATTTGTATAAGTATTACCAAGATCATTTATAATGGAGCCATCTTGCTGTTGTGTAACTCTCATTAATCGTAGTAATGTGACTCTCACAAGGCCAATCCACTTTATTTATATAGCACAATTTTACGAAACACAAGGTTTCCAAAGTGCTGCACAAAAAAGATAATACATAATAAATAGATAATACAATAAAAGCACAATAAAAAGATGAGGTCCCAAATATAAAGATGAAAGCAATAAAATAAAAATAAAATAAAGTAAATAGAAAAAATAACTATAATGCACTGCCAGCATATGGTAAAAATATGCAAATATACACATAAGATCAACACTCTACCTGGTGTTAAAAGCCAAAGAAAAGAGGCCTGTCTAATGTGCAGAGGCAACCCACTCCAATGTGCTAGACCTCAATCGAGGGGAAACTAATCAACCTGTGTTAGGATATCAGCTGCATATTCATTCAATGAAAATAATGTTGTTGTTTTTTTGTTAAAAATTAGTCAAATTTTAAAGTCTTATTGAGAGGGACTTGTTAAAAACTAATGAGACATATTGGTGTTTTAGCTGGGTTCCCAACATCATCAATGAGAGCCTCCTCTTCTACCTGGAGATGCAGACAGACATCAATGACAACGGTTTCAGGAATATCAGAAATGCTTCCCTCATCACGTGGTTTATCATGGTGGGTTGAAAACATTAAGACAGAACAAAGAACAGTTTTATCAGTGTCCAACACCTTCGATTCTTCTGCATTTCAGGGTATACTGAACCCCATGCAAGCTTTCCTCAACACCCTGGCCTTTCACGGCTGGACCGGGTTCGATGTTGACTTCAGACTGCAGCGGAGCAGAGAGCTGGCCTGGGACTCAGCTTCTACTTCAGTGCCTAACGCAGCAGGCCATACCACAGTGGGTGCGACTCTGCTCTACCAGAGTCATGTCCAGGAAGCCAAGAAGAACATGATGAGCAACGGACAGCACCACTCGGACGCCATCAGCGTCTTATCAGAAGGTAATTGGGCAGTATCAGACAGTAACAACTCACCTGTATATCAGGGCTGGTAAAGCTCTAACGCATCAGCATCCTGTGTGGCGCATGGTGTCTCCTGATTGCTGGATTGCCTCCTCTTAATATGCAATATGTATTTTCTTTGGATGACATCATCATGGCATATCCTCCACTGAGGAATCTGCTCCATGGTAATTAAATTAAATTCAATGCCAAAGCTCTGGAGACATTGACTAGGACACTCGTCTCCTGGGTCACAATTGAAAATGAACACTGTTTTGACCCATTTGTAGTTTGTTTGCTTTTTTTATATATTTTTTCATATTCCTAATGGATGCACTAATGAAGCATGTAGTGTTAGAAACACCCTGCAGAATTGTCTATTTTGATCTTGGGTGTACTGATTATTATGGTAGCATAAAATTACATTTTCTGTTAATAATTAACTGACAAAAACAGGTTATGCTACACTTTTTGCATTGGTTTGTTCCACCGTGGCAGGGCATGCTTTTTTTAATGTGCAACGTATTAAGTGCAAATTCTGACCTTCTCATAGGTGCTGTTATGCCAAGTTATCAAACAGAGCTTCAGGTGTCATTATTGACATGCATAAAATGACATGCAGAGAGCATTGGCAAATCGGTTGAATTTTAAGATGAAGCAGGTAAAATAGACTCAGTTTGCCATGTTTTGGGCATGCCTAGCCAAACCTAATACAGTTAGGAGCCCTGTAATACAACTTCATAAAAGTTATAATCAGTTTGTTGAAGCTGTAAGAAATTAACTTTATAGGATAAAGGCTGAAGTTTGTGCTGTTGAATTGTATTTTATAATACTGAGAGGTGAGTTTACCCTCATTGATATAAATGTGGGGAACAGCCAACACTATGACCTATAAAGGTAGGAGTGTATAAGACTACTTTAGATTTAGCCTGGTGTACCTAATAAACTAGCAACTGAGTGTAGATTGAACACTGATGTGCGTTTACTGGATAAAAATATCAATATTTATACTCTCATTCTAGTAACACTGATTGATGTGAGGCCTTTTTCATGTCACAGGCAGGGAAGACAGCTACGGGTGTAAATTGTTAAATAATGGCTGAATTCCATTTAGCTGCTTCAGTTTCAGGGTCCTGGTATTGTGAATGCTGGCTCACTGCAACACATGAATACAACAGAGACGTATCAGTAACACCCGCACTTTTCCTACTATGACATGTAAAAAATGTCTGCTGTAAAAAAAAGCCTGTAAGATACTATTTAATGTATTTTGGGATGATTTTGTAAAGCATTTTATACCATTTTTTGTGCACATGTACAAAGGCTATTCAATGTTTTCGTGTCACCATTCAGTGTCTCTGAAATGACAAGTCTTCAGAAATAAAGTTAATCTTTTAAAGGATTTATGTTTTTCATTCATTTAAATAGCCAACCCCAATTCTAAGATGCAATACATTAACAATTTCCACATTAAAGACTGCATTTGCAAGATATGCATTAAAATTCCCAAAATACATTTTTAAAATAAATGCTTTGCCATTGGATGGGGGTTATCAAAAAAGATCAAATCTCATGGTGAGCATTTTACAAGCTTTTAAGGGTGCTTTGGTTCCACCCAGAATCTCCCCTTTTTGTCTTGCTAGGTTCGACCTAGTAATTAAACCACATTTCCACGAGCACAAACTAGAGGAATAGACCTGATGGGGAACCTTAGAACTCTGTGAGGCACTAGCTGGGGGTGATCAAGAACCCACCTCCCTCTACTTTTCCTGTGTTATATTGTTCTTTTAGTTAGTTTTTTTTTTTTTTTAGTCTCATTTTAGCCTCTATTATCCCACTGAGATTTCCCCCAGATATTAACTAGTCATGAGTTTCTTTATTGGAAAACAAAAAAAGTCTTTTGATTCAAAGCCTTTTACCTTCTAATTTTAAAATTCTTTGCAGAACGTACATGTAACATTCAAACCCCCCCCAAAAATACGCAGCGAAGAGTTCAACTCTACTTCACTGTCTCTTATAGCCATCAGTCCAAACAAACAACATTTTTTGGGTTAATAATTGTGACCTTTTAAATGCCTTAATGCTTGAGGGAAAAATTCTCTGACTCGCATTAAGTTCCAAATGCACAACAAGTAAAAGCAAATTTGGTTTTTTTTAAATTCTGTTTCTAGGTCCCTTTTATTTTGGGACACACTATTTTTTAACTATATTAAACCAAAAAAATTTTGAAGGTTTGTTGACTTTGGGTTTTTCTACGAGGCACAAATACCCAAACAAGAAAAACAAAATCAAGAGACCAGGCCCATGGTTTCTGATAAAAAATAGATGTTTTTGAGACCTGAAAGACTTTTTAAATTTTTTCTTTGGGAAAAGAGACTGCACCCCGGACCAGGGGGAGAGAGAGAGATTTAGCCCTACAGAATATTTCCCTTACCGGGCTCCTAAGCATGCCAAGAAGGGCCCCCAAACCCCCCAAAACCCCCAAATTCTCGGGTTGACCGACAAAAGCTCTCGCAAAAAAAAAAGTAAGAAAAAAAAATAAACCCACCTACAACCCCAAATTTGGTGACATTAAAAATAAGGAAAAAAAAGGCGGGGCCCCCTTAAATTTTCCCCCGAAAAAATTTTCTTTGCTGTACCCACCTTTAACAAAAAGTGCCTTCATTTTTGCTCCCAAGCAAAAGGTTGACAAAAAAGGGCCCCAGAAAAAAGGGCCCAAATCAAAGTAGTGGCAAGTTAGTTTGAAGATACTGCCCCCCTTTTTCAAGAGTTTCCCCGGAAGCTTTTGGGGGACATCACAGCACACTGAAGAGCTCAGCCCAAAACAGGGGCTTTTGGCCCCGGCGGGACTTAAAAGGGACCCCCATAGCTTTTTTTTTTTTTAAGCAACCCTGGTTTTTTCCCTTGACCTCCACCTTTTGAAACGTTGATCGGGGGAAAGGGGCCAAAGAGAAACCATGCTAAGCAAATAAGCTTTTAATGTTTTTCCCTGCCAGGTCGGGCCTTGAACTTTTAACATTGATTCTGTGATGTCCTGTTCCACATACAATGCAACGTTTTGGCAGAAGCCAGGCAGGAGACTGTGATGACTGTTCTCTCCCATATTGTTGACCAGATAATTCCCGGGGGAACCCGGTAATGGGGGTGTTTCCATTTTTTCCCATGGTTTCCCAGGGATAAATAGGGAAAGAAAATTTTGTTTAACTACTGTGTCAACGCCATTTGGGGTTTCACTGAAAAATAATCAACTCAAGGCATTGGTTTACGATTTGCCCATTAAAAAAGGGCTTTAAAAAGAAGCATTAACACATGCCTTCTTTTAAAAAGGGGGGGTTTGCCCAAGTTTTATCAGAAAAAGTTTGACAGCGCTAGCCATTAATGAGCCCCTACAGGATGGCAATAAAGTGTACTGTATATAAACATATATACACAGTATATAAGTCTGTGTATTAATCTAATTTACATATCTTTACATTCTGAAATTTACATCCAAAAAGGGAAAAGTCTTTGTAAACCACACTTTTCACATCTTGACCATAAAATGACATTATCAAACCTCGAGTGAATTGGGTAGGTCATTTTAGGAGGTTAGGACTGTTCTTGGCAGGCTTTCCTTTTGTTGACCTGATGTTAAACAGGAGTAAAAAACGCCTTGTAGGGCACTTAAATTTTTTTAAATTTTTAAAAAGGGCCATCTGGGGGGGGAAAAAAAAAAGAAGTACTCTTGAAACAAACTATTTCCCTGGGAAGAAAATTTAAACACCCTGCCCAAACAGACAATACCTGTTTCCCGTATTGTTTCTTTTATCAAGGCCCCATTTGGGTTTTTTTGGGCCTAACGAAACCTTTTTCCCCCAGGGGGAATTCAAAAAAAACCCAAAACCCTTTTTTTCATAATGGGGTTGCCTTTCACACCTCTAAAAAAACACTTTCCCCTTTAAAAAATTTCCTCTTTTTTTTCCAACCCTTATAACCCAATAACAGCTGGACCAGTGGCCCGGAGGGTTCCCGGCACTTTCTCATTAGAAATCTTTTACAACATGGATGCACCCAGGGAGTTGGATTCAGTCCATTCTTGGGGATCTCTTAAACAGCTTCCATTATGTTTCCAATAGGCGTTTTATAAAAAACACGTCAAACAGTAAGGTGCACTGAAGTCAGTTGGTGTTGGCTCCTGTGAGGGGTTTTGTTTCGCTCCACCTTACAGCTCTTCTTGAGCAATGAGTGTGTGTTTTGCTGCTGTCAGAAGAAGGCAATTTGCTGCACATTCCAGGATTCATCATCAACGTCTCAAGTCAGCTATTTTCGGAGATCAAGAACACATACCTACAAGGTAAAGAATAAGGTAGCATTACTAATACATTTCAAGCAACATTCAAAGTATTATTCTCAAAGTACTAGTAATGAGTTCTTTCATCCAATGTTATTTGTAGGCACCACACCAAAAAAAGCAAATAAAGAAAAGGAGATGCAAATATTTTAAAATTACTACTACACCATCACAATGGTCTTGGCTTACCGAGCCGTCTGAAGCACTAGCACCAACTTTGTCCCCAGTGCTGTTCCAGCACACCTCGAAAATACCGCCAGTACCCCTGTAGCTGTGCACCAATGCTCCGGTCTTAAACAGAGTTAAAACAAATTAATGATCAACTGCATCGAGATTTAGCAATCATAATGAGTCTTCTCCTCTGCTGTTCAGGACAGTATAAATCAGATGCTTACCATGGTGTTCCAAATGTGGACACACTTATCGAAGGAGCCACTAGCCAGGTGCTTGCCATCGGGGCTGAAGGCCACGCTGTAGACAGGTTCCTGGTGCTTGGTCAGCGTGTGAATACAAACTCCCCGCTCAACATCCCACAGACGTACTGTTGAGTCGAAAGAGGCGCTGTGGGTGTGAAAAAGGCCGACAGATCAGATATAAGCGGAAAAAAATATTTCCATGTCATTAAATTGACCAAAACAGCTTCCACTTGAGTTTCTTTAGTCCCGCAAGATGTCTTTAAATAGCATTCATTACTTCAACGGATTTAAGATGCAGTGAATGCACCCCAAAAGCTCATAAACAGAAACAAAGTCCCTACAACACAATGTTAGAAGCTACAGATTTTCATTGTTTTGTTGAAATCAGAATCTCTTGTCCTAAGCAATTTCACAATGCTAATGTCTAACACACGTCTTGGAAACTTTGAAATCATAAACCACTGAAAAACTACACAAAGAGTCACACTTTGCAATACAAAAAAAAAGTGTGGACTTCTAAAAAAAAGTGAATAACTACAAGCGTCTGTGACTGTCAAACTGAGACATTTAAAAAAAAAAAAAAAAAAAAAAAAAAAAAAAAAAAAAGTATGCTTTCAGTTAACACATCTTCACCAAGGTATAAATAGGCACGGCTAATCTCCTATGGGTGCCCTTGGCAACAAATGAAAGTGAGCTCAGAAGAATATTATGACGGTAGCAAAAATTGAAGTCAATTAAAAATGTATTGCACACATACTGTTGGAAGTTCCTTCCAAGTGGCGATAATATTTCTAATATGAATTACAGGCAGGTGTGCTGGGTTGTCAGTAAGGGCTGTAAATGCCTGTGTTATTTTGGTATTTCAAGTAGAACATTTACACGTGCATGCACATCTGGGTCAGGGTGTAGGGCTTTGGGCCACTAACAATAACTAGCACTGGGATTTTGTCTGGAACATGATTTCTTCTGAATGCCAGGCTATGACAAGTGTCCCCTTCCCCCACACGCATATAAAGCTTTTTCTGAGCACGCAAACTTATATTTTTCTTTTAAATTTGAGCAACATTGGTGGTTGAACTGTATGGTGCTAAACGTGCGAGACTCCACACCTTGCGAGCATGATGTTGGAGTTGGGGTTGCTGGTTCCGGGACCTGTGGGGCTCCATTTGATAGTGTAGATCTCTTTACTATGAGCCTGGAGGTCATGGACACAGGACTCCTGCTTCATACTCCATATCTGGGTGTGAGGGGAAACATCAATAGCAAAATGTGACTGGATACAAATCACCACTTAGGCTTGTTGTCTTAAAGCACTGAAGACTGAGGAGTAGTCTTACCTTTAAGGTCATGTCATCTGAGCAGGAGGCAAGAAGCAAACCTGATGGATCCCACTTAATGGCGTTAACTTCATTCTGCAAAACACAAAACTCGTTAGCAGTACTGTGGAGGGAGTAAGCATGATGAAAGGTCAGATGAGCAACACCGAAAAAGATGTTCACCGTGTGGCCCTGGAAGGTCTTGAGGGGCCGGTCGCTGCCAAGGCGACAAACGTGGATGCACATGTCTGTGCTGCAGGAGGCAAAGGTGGTGTTGTTCTGCCAGTCGACATCCAGTGCTGGGGCTGAGGAATATTTGAATGCACAGGACGGCGTTCATGATGGATTAGGGTATTCATGAGCCCACAATACAACCGCAACTGGGCAGGAAACATGTTGCATCGTCTTTATTATCTACAATGATAAGCTTTTATTTTTCTGGAAACTCGCTTTACCTGAGTGAAAAGGGAACTGCTGCTTGGCTTCTCCTGTGTGTGCGTCCCAAATGATTGTCGTCTAGAAAATAAAATTGAATATTTCATTCCAAAACATGAATGCAACATGTCTGAATTCATAATTTAAAAGAATTTGGCCAATTAAAAGTTTTTTTCTCAAATGTACTCTAAATAAGGACTACTTGGGCTTGAAATAAATCCCACCAAATATTAGGTAGGGTAGGAAAAATAAATCACTGATACAGCTAGTGTCATATTCCTTGTCCTTGGTGTCCTTTCTTTTATCTGCCTGTTCAACGTCTCTGTGCCTGTTGATACAGTTTTATTTTCAAAGACTCATCCACAAACAAAACTTGCAATTATCGTAAATAATAATAATAATAATAATTTCAGCAGATTTTATTTCACTTAAGTTATTTATAAAGTTGTATTTAATTAGACTTGGTTACAAGCTACAATGTGACATAATTACGTGTATTTAATAACATATGTAAGATCAAATAATGTAAGTGTTCTCTCTGTATCTTGTGGTTATACTGTACAGCAGATTTACTAATAACAGTGCAGTCTGCATTGTAGTTTATAAATAGCAGAAAGGTTATATGATACAGATTTACACTCTGGCTGATGATTAAAACAGTTAATATCAAGCCCTAGGACTGGTAAAGAAAAAACACATGAGGATATTATTATTGAAAGACACAAATCATTGCTTGTGGACCATTATGAAATACCTTATCTACACCAGCACTGAGAATAGAGTTCCCCTTCTTGTTCCACTTGAGTGCAAATATGGGCCCTTTGTGCTGTCCCAAGGTGCTTGCCAGGTTTCCTAATGGATAAGAGCCATATCCATTTCTTTTAGAAATGATCCTTCAAAAAATTGTCACAGAGGTTGCATTATTCACAATAACAATGGCATAAACCTAATGACGGAGGAAACAACACCGCGCTGGAATGAAGGATGACATACCATCCTTTGTCCATATCCTGGCAAATCCATCATACGAGCCCGTTGCCAGTAGAGTCCCATCGCTCTGTTGGATAGAAAGATAACAGAACGGTTACTTAACTGTCTTCAGCTGTCTGTTTACCACATGGTAAACGTAAAAGACAAGGATGGATCATCGGGAACCTACATTCCAGTCTAGTGAGGTGACGTCTTTGTTGCTGGGGACATCCTGGCCACCTTCTCGGATACAGTGGCGCAGCACCAGCTGGGTGGAGTTGGAGTTGTTATTCTCGTTCAGGTTCCAGATCCTGGCGGTGGAATCCC